>NW_008237890.1:762503-763574 GCF_000691975.1 Corvus brachyrhynchos
GGATGCTGTTGGCCTTCTTGGCCACCTGGGCACAGCTGGCTCGTGCTCAGTCACTGTCAACTGGCACCTGCAGGTCCTTCTTCCCTGGGCAGTTTTCCAGCCACTCTGTCCCCAGCCTGTGGCACTGCCTGGGGTTGTTGTGGCCAAAGTGCAGGCATTTGGTCTTGTTAAACCTCATACTGCTGGATTCAGCCCATGGATCCAGCCTGTCCAGGTCCTTCTGCAGAGCCCTCCTACCCTGCAGTACATCAACACTCCCCTCCACCTTGGTGTTGTCCATGAATTTACTGAGGGTACATTCAATCCCCTCACAGATCATCAATGAAGTTGTTAAACAGACCTGGGCCCAACACAGATCCCTGGAGGACATGACTAGTGACCAGCCACCAACTGGATGCAGCACCATTCAGCACTCTCTTAGCCCAGCAAAGGGTGCACCTGTCCAAGCCATGGGCTGCCAGCTTTGCCAGGAGTACGCTGTGGGAGACGATGTCAAAGGCTTTGCTGAAGTCCAGGCAGACAACATCCACAGCCTTCCCCTCATCCACCAGGCAGGTCACCTGCTCATAAGAGGAGATCAGGCAGGACCTGCCCTTCCTAAACCTGTGCTGGCTGGGTCTGAGCCCTTGGCTGTCCTGTAGATGCTGTGTGATGACACCCAGGATGGTCTGTTCCATAACCTTGCTGGGCACCGAGCTGAGCCTGACAGTACTGTAGTTTCCCAGATCCTTCTTCTGGCCCTTTCTGTGGATGGGTGTCACACTGGCCAGTTTCCAGTCAGTCCCCAGTGAGCCAGGACTGATGATAAATGATGGAGAGTGGCTTGGTGAGCTCTTCTGTCAGCTTCCTCATCACCCTAGGATGGATGAGGATATTTTTTAGGGTATGTTGCCACAGATATTCTTATGTCTGGTAATTGTGCCCTGCCACATTAAAGATCCTAAGAATTAGCTTCTTCAATATCGACAGAAAAGGTCTGACAAGAATCAGGGGAGAGTCTCTGCCAGAGCCAAGATCTTCTCCTGACATTCAAACTTTCACATTGTGAAAAGAGCTTGCTGGTTTCCTGCT
>NW_008237890.1:763593-765417 GCF_000691975.1 Corvus brachyrhynchos
CTGAACCTGTTGCATGTACAGAGGAATGCTGCACCCTTAACAGCTTATCTCACCTATTCGTGTGCTTCACTGAAGCACAGCAATGTGGGTAGTCTCCATGAGAAGCTCCTTGGTGGGCAAGCAGTGTGGAATGCAGGAAAACAAAAAATGTTAGCAAGTGTCAGTCTTTTTGCAGAGAGAAAGGATTGAACATATGACCAACAGCTTCAGAACATTGAAGAGCTCTCTGATCTGTCTACAAAACAAGAAGTCATTCTCTATTAACAGGCATAAGAAATTATCTCATACTTATTTCTGCAACAAATTACTGTTATTATGCTGGTAAGTCACTATAAACAATCTTTGTTCAAGCAGAGACCTGGAAGAGTCTCTGCTTGAGCAAAGTACTCTCTATGAGGGCAATGACTGGCTCTTTCACAGAAGAAAGGTACAACATGGATTTTTGAACACACAAAGGCTGCAGCCACTTAGCTGTTTTATTCTGTGTCCATCTCAGCCTGTGACCTCAAGGTGCTGGCCTTGTGCACTCTCATAAGAATCTGTGAAGCATGTAGAAGTCCTCAGGCTTTCACTAAAAGCCTGGTGAAACAGCAGTGGCAACATGTCTCAGGACCCTGGTCTGAGGTATCTGTTGGGAGGACTGGAAGGTGAATTTTGGCCTTTGCTAGCTGTGCAAACAATGGCAGAAATCTTTGGGAAAGGAACTGTATTCAGAAACTACAAAGAAAAACAGATCTTAGTGTGTGTGTACATACACATATATAAAAGAACTTCCAAAATGTTACAGGTCTTTAGGATGGTGAGAAATCAAAGTAGTAGATAAGATACTTCATAAGTACCAAGCACCAGCCAAGAGAAAGGGAGCTAAAATATGCAGTCTGCAGATACTTAAGTGGTAAAACATCCTGCTTTGATAATGACAAACCATGGGGACAAACAGTATGAAAATGTGGGAAATCTGCTTAGAACTTGCTCTTAAAGAAATGTCTTCACTTCTAAGGAAAGCAGAATCTGAGAGTTACAGTGTACGTACCTTGCTTTGGAGTGTTGCTGCTGTACAACCTGCAAAGTAGAGGTTATAATAGATTGCTTTAAGATTTCACTCTAATCTGTGCCATTCTCTTACTCCAAAACAACTTAATTATAAACATAGTGAGTACCTGATCTGAATGCTTTTTCTTCATTTAGCTTATCATGTTTCGTTTTTCAGCTGGTTTTGCTTCTCTTACAGTGTTTGCTCTTTCAGCATCTCACATCTTTCTCCTGTGCGTTTCTGTCACTGTGTAATCTTGGGGAGTTTTGATCAGAAACCTTTCTACCTCTTCCTTGCTGCTCTCCTCTGAAGTGTATGAGAGAAATGAAGGCATGCCCATACCTGAGATGAATGTGTTTGGTTGTTCACTGTGTTTGGTTCCTTGCTACTATACTGGGAAGGGGGTTTCCGTCTCTTAATGTTGTAAGTGTTTCAGGTGTCCTTGCTGGAGAACCCAGTTTTAAAGACAGAAACATTTGAAATCACATTTAAACTCCTTTATTAGACTAGTGCCACAGGATTATGATATCCACTTAGAATTTGCATTATTTCAATTAAAGATCTGTCTTCGAATAGGTGTTTCCCAGGCTAACAGAAAAGCTACTATCATCAAACGTTAGGGCTGTTTTCAGAATAGTACATCGTAGTAAGAAAAAGCTGTAGCATTTTCATAGGCTAGTTGTACCAGAAGCACAGAAGCCTCACTTTGAAGATGTTAGGTTTGGTATTTATGGCAGTGGATAATTGGCAGTGAGGAATGGGCCATTTTTGCACACTTTCGGAATGGTCGG
>NW_008237890.1:765507-773575 GCF_000691975.1 Corvus brachyrhynchos
AATTAAAAAAAAAAAAAAAAAAAAAAAAAAAAAAAAAAAAAAAAAAGAGAAGTAAGCCTTTTTTTTCCAGAACTTTTGAGATCACCGATGCTATTAGTGTAATTTAACTTTTCTGTTCTGTTGAAAGGGGGATATGCTTTCTTATAAAACTGTGAAACTGACAACATGCTTTGTGACTCCTTTCACGTGTAAGTTGGGTATCTCTTGACATTGTGCAGCATCACTTTCAATCCTTCATTTGTTACTGTCTCTGCAGGACCTTCTTGTTTTAGTAATGCCACTACACGCACTGGCTTCTTCCAAATTTCATTGTTAATGAAAATAATTAGGTGCATTGGGAAGAAGGGATCGTCAGCAACAAAAGACAACATGGCTTCAGACCACTGTTGTTACAGCAATCTGTGAAAATATAACAATAAGCAGAACTGTGTTGGTGAATAATGGTCCATACAAGGCACACAGTTGGGAATACAGTCAGAGAATAGCTGTAAAATTCAAGGACTCATAATAAAAAGTTTCATGGAAGCAATCAGGAAAGAAGACGCAGAAAAAGAAGAAAAAAGTGTAAATGAAATGGATAGGTTGGACAGTCTTCTCATGTGCTTCTCATCCTCATTGTGTAGCTTAACCCAAATTTTGTTTTCCCTCTGCATACACCAGCAAACTGCATTTGGGCACAGAAAGGAGCTGTAACTTTTATCCAGCTACATAATCAAAAAATACTTGGCTCAGACTATCTCCCTCCAGTTAAGGGAAGTCCCTGAGCTTGGAAAAATTAACTCCTCAGAGAAGACAAACCTGTTTTTGGTTTTAACTTTGAGGTTAATTCATCCTCTTAGGGAAAGTGCAGCCATGTAATGGTAAAAATAACTCTTTTCCTGTTCTGTTTGTAACCTGTACACCTAGGGCATGGAATATCTGGGTACAAAAAGATATGTTCACCGGGATTTAGCAACAAGAAATATCTTGGTGGAAAATGAGAACAGAGTTAAAATTGGAGATTTTGGATTGACAAAAGTCTTGCCACAAGACAAAGAATACTACAAAGTGAAAGAACCTGGTGAAAGTCCTATTTTTTGGTAAGTCTTCTTTTGGCATGTGAAATCATGGCATGTTTTCAGTTTTTGCCATTTCATCCAATTTAGTTTGCATGTTGTGGAATTCTTAGTTGGAAGCTCCTCATCAGTTTTCCAGCACTGTGAAAGTCACATGCATGATATTTCACTTCACAGAGTAGCATCTACTTTCCAACATATGTAAAAAAAAAAAAAAAAAAAAAAAACCAGAAAAATACCCAAAACAAAACCCTAAAAAGTACTTATTTAAAGGAAATAGTATCCAACAGAAAATGTATTTAGAGATAAAGGAAATCTAAAATGGCCTATTCATCTGGACGCTTTCAAATTTTTAGGCCTTCTAGTTCCCTAAACACTGGACATTCATGTCTTCCAGCTGAGATCTGTTGGATAGACCCCAAAAGAAAATGCCATTCCATACATCTGATTTTAGACTGTATTTTAATTCTGACTCAGGCCTTGTTTACCTAAAGAATAAATGATAGAAAATGGCATCTTAGTAGATGTTACTGGAGATGTACAGTTTAATTCCAGAAGTGCCTGCAACACAGTTCAAAGCTCAGTGAAAGCGATGGAAGGCTACAATTGTCTTTCTTTGTAGATCTTATTACATCAAATTCTTGTTTACTTGCACTACAGATAAAAATATATCTACAATCTTGTTGGGAAAAAAATCAAACTTGGTTATAGTTATCACTAACTGTGTTTGTTTAAGGTCGATTTCGTTTTCAAAACCAATTAACTATTATTAAACAAATAGTTACTAATTGAAGGTATTGAAGGGAAATGAGAACGTGCTAATATCTATGAGTAAAGAATACTTACTCATGAAAAAGAAATATGTCTTACTGAAACAAATATACCCAAATCAAATTTACGCATGTTAAGGAGAGCAATTTTCCTGGTACTGTGTGTTGCAGGTACGCTCCAGAATCTCTGACAGAAAGCAAATTTTCTGTGGCCTCAGATGTGTGGAGCTTTGGTGTGGTCTTGTATGAACTCTTCACCTACATTGACAAAAGCAAAAGCCCACCAGCTGTAAGTATACAGTTAATGATTTTCAGAGAATTTGTTTATTTAAATTTTCTAAAATATATAGATTGTCGTGTACCTCAATAGGTTGATATTTACTGATCCTTTTATATTTACTGATTTTTTTCTGGAGAAACCTTGGTGTTTACAAGCCAACATCCAGTCTGAAGCAGTAACTGAAAGGTACTGCTATCAAGCCATAAGAAGGAAAGAAGATCTGAAAATTATTTCATAGTCTGTGCATACCTTATACATTCTGTAACTTCTGCTTGAAAAAGATTTTAAAATCTCTTATTATAGGTGATTCTTTCCCATACTTCGTGGAGGGTTATCCTAGATGCAGCCATTCCATTGCATGACATTTATTTTTAATGCTGTTCCAAATGTAAGGTTGAGCCAAACAAATACATACAAATTAAGTTAACTTAAATAAGGTAACTTAAAGGTATTTTACGTTAGCAGAACCCAAGTTAGTTAGTGAAGTCCAAGAAGGAAAAGGAGTGGCTTTTTGTAGACTGTTGACAGGTGTCCTTAAATACAAGTTTACAGTGGGCGAAGAAAGATACTATTAGCAGTTCTCTACTTGAAAATAAGGTACATGATCTTACACCTAGCAGTTCTCCATGGGCATAACAGAGGAGAGCTGAGGGTTCCGTATTTACTGGAGCTGGCCTTACCCTTGGCCAGAGGCTCAATCCTGGCAAATGTGGTTTTGAGAGCTGAATAGTGATGATAGGCAAAAATGCACTTGAGGGATACCTCTGCACTGGCCTCAGTGGACCTCTTAGTAATTTCATACAATGAGCTATCAGAGATATTAGGGGAGAACTCAAGACAGCTCTTCCAGCGTAAGAATGTGAATGTTGCAGACACGTAGAGTTCTTCAGAAGGATTATGAAATGAAAAGTGATAAAAAGTAAGTTATGGGCTCAGATGGACTATTCTTTGAATGAATGAATTCTACATGTGCATTCACCACTTCATCAGGTTTGTTTTGCTATTGGTATGTAGCAAGAAAAGGTAATTCGTTAAAATTAACCAGAGTGGTCTGTTCATCTCTTGTAATCTTTATAATTATACATTGTTTTCACAACTTGGCCATTTTCACGTTCAACCAACAAGTGTTTCACACTTTCATGTCAAGGATCATTAAAGAAGTTTTGTAGCATTGGAGGAAAAATAATTCCTTTATATTGTGCTTAGAAATTTATTTCAGCTAATAGCACATTCTCATTTACTTTTGATGTCTGGCAGTCTGAGTGAGGTTTTAATCTGCTTTTTAGCTTATTTTGGGTTTTTGGACAGCAAGGTTTATCTAAGCCATTTTCGATGGCTTTAATTGTAATAATTTTTCTGCCAGGTAGTTACTGATTAGTCCTGCTAACCGTTTTTTATACATCAGCATGATAATACCTGTTTTCTGTTTGGCATTTTTCAAAGCATTAAATTGTTTCAGTGTTTCAGAGAGCTCTTTAGAGTCACCTGTAAGTTTTATCCTTTTAAAACTAATTAATCACAGAAGCATGGTATGTTATGGATTGGAAGGGACCTTGAAGATCATCTAGTCCCAATCCCCCCTGCCATGGGCAGGGACACCTCCAGTAGACCAGGTTACTCAGAGCCCTGTGCAGCCTGACCTTGAACACTTCCAGGGATGGGGCAGCCACAGCTTCTATGGCCAACCTGTTCCAGTGCCTCACCACCCTCACAGTAAATAATTTCTTCCTAATATCCAACCTATATTTCTCCCCTTTCAGTTTGTACCCATTACTGTACCCATTTGTACCCATTGCCCTATCACTGCAGTTCCTGCAAGAGTCCCTCTCCACCTTCCCTGCAGGCCCCCTTCAGATACTGGAAAGTTGCTGTGAGGTCTCCATGCAACCTTCTCCAGGCAGAACAGACCCAGCTTTCTGAGCCTGTCTTTGTAGGGCAGGTGCTCCAGTCCTTTTATCAACCTCATGCCCTTCTCTGGACTTGCTCCATGTTCCTCCTGTGCTGGGACCCCAGAGCTGGATGCAGCACTGCAGGTGGGATCTCACCAGAGACCCCCAGGTCTTTCTCCACAGGGCCGTTCTCAATCGCTTCCCCTCCCAACCTGTAGGTGTGTCTGGGATTGCCATGACCCAGGTGTAGAACCTTGTGCTTCTCCTTGTTGAACGTCATGAGGTTTGCACAAGCCCAGCTCTCCAGCCTGTCCAGGCCCCCCTGGACGGCATCCCTTCCCTGCAGTGTGTCAGCTGCATCACACAGGCTGCTGTCAATGAACATGCTGAGGGGGTGCCCTCAGTCCCACTGTCCACATCACCTACAAAGATGCTGAACAGTGCTGGCCCCAGTACTGACCCCTCAGGGACACCACTTGTCACTGCTCTCCCCGTGGACAGTGAGCTGTTGGCCACAACTCTGAGTGCAGCCATCCAGCCAGTTCTTTATCCACTGAGTCATCCATCCATCAAACCCATGTCCCTCCCATTTAGGGACAAGGATCTCCTGCAGGACAGTGTCAAACACTCTGCATTAGTCCAGGTAGCTCCATCATGGAACGTCACCAGAATTTCTCAGGCAAAAATTTTTGCCCTTAGTAAAGCCATGCTGTCTGTTTCCAGTCACTTCTTTGTTTTCCATATGCCTTAGCATAGTGTGCAGGAGAACTGGCTCCATGATCTTGCTTGGCAGAGGTGAGACTGACTAGCTTGTAGTTAAATGTGTCTTCCACTTTCCCCTTTTTAAAAATCAGGGCTATATTTCCCTTTTTTGAGTCATCAGAAACTTCACCTTAACAACTTCATCTCCCAGGTCCCTCAGGACCCTTGAATGAATTGCATCAGGTCTTACAGACTTCTGCATGTTCAGGTTCCTTAGATGGTCGTGAACCTGACCCTCTTCCACAGTGGGCTTAGGATTTTCATTCTCTCAGTCCCTCCATCTGCCTTTCTCAACTTGGACAGCGTGCCTGGAGCCCTTGCCATTTAGGATTGAGGCACAGAAGTCTTTGAAAACCTCAGCCTCTCAGCCTCCTCTTTATCCAGGGTAGCCAGATCATCAGATGATGATCATCAACATTTTTAAAGATTTTTCACTTAGGGATGTAAATTGTGTATGTATCATTAAATTTTATTCTAGTCTATATTATTATTCCATTCTACACACAGAAAAAATCTGTAATTATTGATATATTCTCTGGACATGTAATTTATAATTTCATCATTTTTATGTACTGTTCTATTTATTCTTACTCTTAGACAGAATTTTTGCTTGGTAAGAATATTATAGCTTCTTTTTTTCCCTCTAAAGATCATATATTACAGTTGGCCTTTTGTTTCAGGAATTCATGCGCATGATTGGCAATGATAAACAAGGGCAGATGATTGTCTTTCATTTGATAGAGCTGTTGAAGAATAATGGACGACTACCAAGACCAGATGGATGCCCTGATGAGGTGAAGTACTGTGTTAAAATATTACTATAGTGTGAAAGGTGCTCAGTTAGGGTGAGTCCTTGGTAAATGCAAAACTTGTATTTTGTTCTGCTTGGACCACTAAACTGTGTATTCAAGTGAAATGGCTGTGCTGTTATTTTATCAGTTTCATGATGAGTATAATCATATTTCTTTTCTGATTCTTTAGCTTGCACTGCCTCAGGAGCCCAGAATGTAGTCTTGCTAAAATATATGAAGTGGGACTATTATGACTGACTGCTGTACTTGGGCACTCACACTTCTATTTCAAAAATATATATGTATAAGGCAACAAGATTAGTATATAGAACTTGTTCCATGTAAGTCCCATGTAGAGATTCTCATTCAAAGCTGTCAACTATGGATTCTTTTGAAATCTGTGATATTTAGCAAAAAATCTTAATAGCTACCTAAGGTTTTTCACATTTAATTCCATAATTTAAAGAGCTTCTTATCTTGATTATTGCATTTCTGTTACTGTTCCCTTCTCAAGTATGGAAAGCCCATGTTTATCATGTATGTTATTCACTGTCAAGCATTTTCAGCTCTCAGATTGTGGGCACAGTTAAGTATATTAATTCAGATTTGTATTCATGTACTTTGTAGATACTGGAGTGTAGCTGTAAAGCTGTCCCCAGAGCACACAAATTAATTCAGTGTTCTTTTTGTTTTACTTATACACCAGAAGCTTTAAAAAGTACTTTCTTACCACTTCTAAGTCTTGTAGTTTTCTGTTGTTCAGAGCAGGGTGCACAAAGTCAAGTTCAGTCAAATTGGTCTGGTAGGGCTATGTAGGTGAATCAGTAGTGAAAAAAAAGGAAGTAAAATAATTATGGGTTGGGTTTTTTTACGTATGTAACTTCCAGCTCAGATTAATTGCTGCATCCCTTTAAAGTCAAGCACACTTAGGAGTAAGTCAAGAAATAATCCATTCAAAATTGGCGGAAGAGAAAACAGCAGGGTCAAGTGCTCTAATAGAGATGAGAACAAATGGTACAAGTGAGGCAGGAAGCCACAGGGGAAGAAAAAATGTATAGAGAATGGAAATAGAAGTCTTTGAAGAGCCTTTCTTGCATTTTATGTACCAGTACAGCAACTGTTGAATTGTAAAGGTTTGGCTTTTTATAGATAACCTGAATGTAATATGTATGAGATAATACATAATCTGTTCTACTGAAATTGTATCGTAACTAACCCAAAGGTTTCAATGGCTGACATTTCTCCAGCTATCAAAGCAAGATGGAAATGTCTCTGTGTCAGAAACTGTATGCATCCCCTTTTGATCCTGAAAGGCCAGTCATCACAGATAATAAATCTTCCAGATACCTGCAGCTTACAGCACTTTATCTTGCAGCTTACAAGCTGCTTGAGACTTGGTTCTAAAGCAGCTTGGTCAATGCAGGTGTTTCAAATCTGCTGAAAGATAAGGAACAGTTTCTACTTTTTTTCCTGGTAGCTGTACAGATTTCTCTTAAGCAACATGTGAAAAACTGTTAAAAGTACGAGTCGGTAGTAACAATCTGGATTGAATTAATGAGAAGAGTACAGGTGAAGAGCTTGGCAAGTTTCATGAGACCAGGTATCAGGTACATCTCTGGGCAAAAGGAAAACTGTTGCTGTGTAACTATTATAGGGGAAATAGATTTCAAAGTGGGTTTAGTTTGCACAGTAACTTTTTTTTTGCTTATTTCTGATTATATATGAAGAATAATTAAGAATTTAATATATAAATGTGGAGAAGTGTATGTTAACTTTGCAGGGGAAGCCTTATTTAGAATTACTGTCTTCGTAAATCTGATTCCTGGTCATACTGGTGTTTGTCCTGTCATTTTTTTTAACTTTTCAAAAAAAAAAAGAGCAGGCAAAAATATTAAAACATAGCAAAATAACATAAGTCTCGTAAAAGTTTCAAAAAAGAGCTGAGTGAATTTTCATTCTAACTTTAAAAAAAATAGTCTTTTATAATAAGAGCTTTTGCAGAGCCACCTGTCCTCAGTTCTTGCTATCCCTGGGATCGAGCACATAAACTGAAGGGTATAGCAAGAGTTTATGCACACTCTTTTGCAGCTGTTGTTTGGAAGCATGAAGTTAAGCTGGATGTTCTTTAGACCAGTTCAAAGTAAGTATGTGTGGTATCTGTTTACCTACTACCAATTTTCTTTTTTTCTTCTCCAGATTTATGCTATCATGAAAGAATGCTGGAACAATAACGTTGCCCAGCGCCCCACCTTTAGGGATCTTGCTCAGCGAGTGGATCATATAAGGGAAAACATGGGTGGATGAGAAAACTGTCCCTCCTTCAGAGGATGAGTTGGAATGCAGAAGAAAATGTACTTGGTCAGCTGTGTATATTAGACATATGTACATGTGCACACATCTTATGCTTGCTGGAAGTAAAATCTGTGTGGCAAATACCCTATCTCAATCTGACTACTGAGAAATCCTGCTAGGGCTTTTTTATCAGGATATATATTTTACTATGAGAACGTGCTGAAATTCT
>NW_008237890.1:773632-778667 GCF_000691975.1 Corvus brachyrhynchos
TTTGCCTTACTTGGCAATACAAAAAAGAGGTGACTTAAAATGTGATGAAACTAAGAGGTAAAAACCCAGTGTATTTCCTTGTTGAAATGGAGATGCCCAGAAAAGACTTCTAGAAATACTTTCACACTGAGTGTATAGTGACTTGGCACCCTGTTTTGCGTGTTGCACAAAGACTTTTGTCTGTAAATACAGTTTCATGATTTTTTCAGTGTTGATGCAGAACTGGCTTCTCTGTGTAACAAAACAGAAGCGGTTCAATGTGCCTGTCTGAATCAGTTATCAGCCAGCAGTATATCCAAAGAGATGTAATAGGCTGTGTGGTGTGCTGTAAGTATTTTGAGGGAAAGGGAGCAAATTGTGCTTAATTGGGGGAGACAGAAAATCTACTAATCCATGTGAAAATTATAATTTAAAAATGAAAAAGCATAGATGTTTATCCTTTTCTTCTTACTCTTCTTTTCCCTTGAGTATTAGATTGCCTTTATAGAATTGAAGATGCAGTGATAACACATAGAAATGAATTCATTTTACACAGGGCAGTGTCTTCAGTTTAAATAAGGAAAAGATAAACATACTGCTTTTAAATGCTGCTCATTTTTTCTTTCCGTCTTTGTAGTTTTCATGCATCCATAAGTATATCTATGAATGGGAACTTTCAAAGCAGGATTAAAAACCTAGAAAATGCCCTCACTTTCACAATTCCTCACTTCACTGTTAAGATGATCATCTTAGTATCTTCCTTCCAGCACAGAAAAAGAATACTTACAAATCAATATCTGATATGGCCAGTCACAACCAGATCAAGCCTGTTCTGTATTGAAGTGGCCCAAGCCTATTCCGTTCTGTGGTAATACCCAGAATGAGACTATTTGGAAGGAGGAGTTACAAGTGCAATTGCTCCGCACTCAGCGGAGGGCAAGGACATGATTCCAGTTACTGAGAACTGGAAGGAGATAAGAGCTACCTGAATGCTGTATAATTCAGCTTTTGAAATAAGTAACAAAAATTTTTGGACAAGAGAACACTTTGGTTTTGCCTTGAGGCATAAAACTTGGGGATAATCTCATATCTCAAAGTAGTATAATTGCAGGATTTGTTTATTTTTAGTTCAAATAATCTTGTTTGTTTTTACTTAAGCATTATTGTTTGCAAAGTAAAATGCTTGTTCTTCTTGGACTTCTGCTGAGAGAAGTTCAGTTAAGGGGATATACAGCTTGGCAAACTGACCTGACATCCAGATTTATATTTAAAATGAAGTGCTCATTTTTAAAATTTGTGGCAGTGAGTTAGTGAAACAGAGGTTACTTTCACTGTGGGGCCTCCTTAAAATTTGTGGTTAACTACATCCATCTTATCAGAGGTTGAAGAACCTCAACTTTTAAAAAAATGTAAAAAAAAAAAAAATCCTTAGTGTAACATAGTGCCAGTATAGCAGTATTTTGTACAACTGTGATGTTTCTCTCCCACAATCACTCCTACAAAACTACTATTTTATAGCACAAGAGAGTGCTAAATAGGGAGAGCAGCATCAGCCTTGTCTCTGCCCATTGCATTTAGAACTATTTCTGCTAGTGTTCTTGCCTCCAAGCATTTGCATAAATGATTTTTCAAACTAATTTCACAGTCAGTTTTTAAGCTGAAAAAAACTTTGAAGTCCTTTGTTCGACTTAACATGTTTTCTCAATTTCTATACATTGCTTTGAGGATTTGAAATTTTGTGCAAAAAATGTCTTTGCATTTGTAGTCTCAGTTATGTGTACATGTGTTTTGTAACAAAGGAGATAAAGCTTTAAAGCATCGAGACAGCATTTCAGCTGGATAACATATGCAGGAATTATGTAAAATTTGCAGTGTATGACACGCAATAGCTCACTGGTTTCAAATACATAGTAGACTAAACATAATTTATGTAAAAATCTCAGGGAAGTTTGTGTAATGCAATGAAGAAATCTTCCAGTCTGCTAATTTTTCAAGTGAATAAAAGGTCTTTTTCTTGTTCTACAACAGTATGACTAATTACATAGTCTATTTGATTGCATAAATGTAGTGGTGAACTCAAGGATGATTTTTAAGTGTCTTGTGGAGTTTTGTTTTTTTTTACTTTTAATATGAGATCATTTTTAGAGAAAGCCATATCTTTACACTGCAGTGTAATTGTGTGCTGTTGGTCAGAGACAGTCTTTTTTGACAACCAGAGGCCTGTGCAGAAGGCTTGATCATTTGGGATGAATGTTTGTAGCTGGAAGAATAGGACCTAGTAGTGCTTAGGACTTGGGGGATATATAGTCATCTGCAGTGTTGATATTTAGGTCCCAGAGCAGACCCAGTGGGTTTCTCAAAAAGCTGTTGAGGATATAAGTGTAGTAACTTGCTTAATTTGGTACTGCCAGTTGTTTAACCTTAAAAAGAAAAAACGAACACCACCACCAAAAAACACTGTATTTTGTATTTTGAAAGCTTTCAGATCTACAGTAGCATTGATAATGTCATATTTTTACATAGCCTTTGTATCAGTAGACTAAGTACTTTGTTTTAGAAACTGTCTTCAGTTGGCATCGCATTTGTCATGCTTTAGTGTTATCATTATGCACTTCAAAAATGCTGTTTGGTTTTGTTGGTAGAAAAAGTGCTGGTTTATGTATACCTGACTGCTACTACCGTGTAGAATTAAAATATTAACTACTGCTTTGCACTTATATTTGAAGTGAAAGAATTTTTTATAAGTGCACAATATATCTTACAGAATCTCTGCAATCAAGTATTGTGTTGTGTAGTATTGGTTTGTTGTCTATCAGCATAAATATGTTAAGTTTCAAAGTTAGTTTTAAAATATATTCCACACAGTATTTCACAAAGTTGCAACAGTCATGTAGTAAGCCAGAGGAGAAATGAATTTTCAGGAGAAGAAACCCGTGTTCTTGTCAAGTCCTAGTACTGGTTAAAAGCTTCCATAGTTTAGATAATTGTTGCTAAATGTACTGATGAATACAACTGTGAAAATATATGTAAAAATTATATTTTTCCCCCAAAATTAAATTTTTAATTGTTGCATTTAGTTGAGATGTTGACCAGCTGCCTTGAAATGTATGGGAAAAGATGTTACTGTATTAAGTATGAAGAAATGTAACTCTTGCATAAAGAAAGCAAGCTTTTCAGGAATGTAGGATCACAAATACCTACAGGATAGAGTTCTGAGAGCAAAAGTAGAAGTGTAGAAGAACAAGACTAAAGGAAGAAGGATGATGTTCAGCACAGTAGAAGCTTTCTGAAATGTGAAATGCACAATGAATTATGAAAAACCAATGTCTACTGAAAATGCCATACCATGACAAATATGTGCTAATATATTTCTAAAGTGTGTATTGTCTGCCTTAATTCTAAAATATTCACAGACACCTAACCTGGCTGAAAAAATTTCAGTAATTACTATACCAAAAGAAACTTCTAAATGTTGTGCCGAGCCAGACAACAATTCTGAAAAGATGTTTGACTAAGAAGTTTTTTTTCTGAATTTTTCTTTTTGAATAAGAGGTTTACAGTACTTTATATTAAAGAATAAAAAGTCCCTTGGTGGTAGGGAGCAGGGAGGAGAAGATATCTGCTACTTATGATTGAAATGTAAACATTTGAACACATGGTTTATTGAAGAGAACATGAAAGGAATATTTTTAGAAAACTGTGTAATCCATACCTGAAACTTAACTGTGTGTTTCTTTCGCGTTTGGATAGTGAAAATAAAATAACTGAATACAATGAATTACACATGCCTGCCAGCATTTTCTTCTGTACACTATCTAAAATTTGTTACTGGAGTTTAGATCACTGCTGAAGGCAGCTGTTCTGTTTGATGAGTTAGAACACAGCACTTCCTAACCCTCTTAGAATAGCCATATGAAGCATTTATCCTTTGGAAGAAACTTAGATGTATCAAAGTTAAAGGTGTTACCTAAACAATAAGACTGGGAGCTTTTAATCCCCTTTTTTTATGAAGGTTTTCACTAAGCAAATGAATGTGGCATGGAAAAGCACTTCCTTTTGTTCTCAGTATTTGAAGAGACGCAAGTCTGTAAGACAGAAATGGCTTACACCACCTTACATTTCTTAAATTTGTTAGAAATTCTAATGTCTTGAATTTGCATTACTTTGTCATCTTTCCATATGACTTTCCTTAACTTTACAGGAAATTTTCCACCACTTTTAATGAAAATTACCACCATTTACCTTGAACAGAGTTGAATGCTCTCACTAAATGCACAACTGGACCCTTAGTATTACCCACCAAGTGTACCTGGGTCCTTGAGCAAAACCAGTCCCACAGATGAGTTTGCCTTTGCTTGAGGCAGGACTAATTCAGACAGTCTTCCCTAACATATTCCCCTTATGGACCACGGAGCTTTATTCCCTTCTACAGTATCTGGAGGTTTTGATTGGGCAGAGCCAGCTCAACTGGTAGAGCTTCAGTATTAACTAACCAGGTGGTCTTAGCTAAATGTAGTTCCCAATGTTTTAAGGTTTCCCCACCCATTGCTTTCAAGGTGGTTTTTAACAGCCCATTGTAACATTCAGCTTTCCCAGAGGCTGGTGCATGACAGGGGTATGGTACACCCACTTAAACCCGTGCTCTCTGGCCCAGGTGTCCCTGAGGCTATTTTTGAAATGAGTCCCGTTGTCCAACCCAGTTCTTTCTGAGCTGCCATGTCCAGGCAGGACTTGCTTTTCAAGGCCCAAGATGGTGTTCAGCTGGTGGCATGAGGCACAGGGTACCTCTCCAGCCCTTCAGTGGTTGTGCTGCTGTTTTAAGCACGTAGCACTTGCCTTGGCAGGTTTGCGTGAGTGGGATGTAAACGATCGGCCAGGCCCCCCCATTTCTTTCTTTTGACCCATGGAAGTTTACCCACTTGCTCTGCTGGGTTGCAGCACACATTTCACAATGTCCTGGTTAGAGAGAAAGGAGATGGAGTTTTTAGTGCTGTGTGGGTGTGGCGACATGGTTTATTGCATACCACACACTTATCGATGAGGATATGGTTTTAGC
>NW_008237890.1:778689-788535 GCF_000691975.1 Corvus brachyrhynchos
ACCTCCCCATCTTGCCCCTCCCTAGCCAAGAAGGTGTCAAGATCAGCCCGGTGGACTCAGCTCCCTCTATTACCCCCGGTCCCTTCTCTGTTCCTTTGAGCCCAGTGGAGTAAACACCTCTGTCTCTGGCAGAGGGGAAGCAGCTACACAGAGCCCAAAACTCCAGCTGAGCAAATCCAAGTGGCACTGGTGTTGGAGTCAGCCACATGGGACCAAGCCAAGCCAGGGGAACAGTGCCAAACACAATTGAGCTCAGCAGTCCAGAAAAAAAAACCAGAAATGAGCAGCGCAGCACAAATGTTCTATCTGCCAAGTTTGTTTTGTCCCAGCTCTTTGTTGTTTTCAGACTGGTGGAGGGAGGGCACATTAAGCCATGGATATTGCCTTTAGGCGCTATCTTTGTGAAGTGGTTTTTTTGTTGGCAGTGGGGAGCACCCTTTTGTGTATTAGGTCTTCCTTGGAAAAGTATCCTCCCTCCCATTTGACAGAAGTCACCTCCAGAGGCTGAGAGTTTCTGTCCTCTTCCCAATCCCCTTGTCATTGCCCACATTATGTGACAGGGATCCCAGCTGCTTGGCTTCACTACCATCTGGTTTCATATTGTGGGCTGCAATATCCCAGCATTGGAGCAAATGGGTCAACAGGGACTCTGCTGACTGATGGCTGAAATCTTTTGCTGTATCTCACAGCTCACCCAGGGATGGAGATTGGGTAATTATCTCTGGCCCGGCCTCTTCCTCTAGTGGTGCAGTAACACAGAAAAAGCCCAAGGTACCTCTGAGGAGGGACCCTGAACAAAGTAATCCCTGCGCTTTTATACCTTCACAGTCAGTGCAGTGAAAGCCTCACTCATCATCTGAGTCCTTGGCTGGAGGCTGCTGCATCCAGGCTGGTTCCTGTGTGTCTCTGAGTGACCTAGTCACTGCCAAAGGACTATACCATGACCAGGACTGGTGCTTCTGGTTTTTTTTTTTTTTTGAAGCCTGAGTCACTGTGATTTAATGAGACTTCGGTTTAGAATAGGTACACAGCTCTGATGATCATTAGAATTTTTTTCAACAGATTGTCTCCTGATCAATACTGATTTTTAGCTTCCAATATGACTTTTCTGTGTGGCCTGGAACTCTGCAAACTCAAACCCAGCTCACTGACAAATTTTGACATAGATGCTGCTGCCTGTGCAAATTTTTGGAAGAGGTTGGAGCCACATGAAGAAAAAAGCTTTTGTCTACTTGAAGGTAGATTCACAAAGCTGCAATTACTAAGGATCTGCCAAAAGGAGAGTCAGAGGGAGAGAGTAAGAACTTGGTAAGGTGTTCTTCCTCATACAGATTTTGAAAAGACTGACAGCGTAGTCTAATAAAAATTCTTGAAAAGAGGACATGTAGACATTGAAGGATGAGGTTCCAGTGGAAAAAAAAAAAAGTGCTCTCCAAAGTGAGTGTATCTCTTTGAAGATATGCACACTCCACACTTCTAAGAGTCAATGCAGACAAGCAGCTGAGTGGACAGGCAGGAAGGTGTACCTACAGAGTCTTCAGTGCTGGGCTGGAAACCATCTAAGCTTCCAAAAGCAAAGCTGAGAATGCTTGTCTTCCATCAGGTGGGTAAAGGCTGAACCAAGGTAAAAAGTCAAACTACATTAGACTCACATCTAGCAAACAAGTTCTGTCTGACTGCTGAACAGCTGGAACAATACAGAAGACTGTGCCTTTTTCCATGGCCTATTCAGTTTCTGAGCCCTCTCATTTAGATGTTCTCTGTCTCATGCAGCACTCAGTGAGAGTGGAAGAGACCCCAGAGAACTAGAGCTGAGAGACTTAAGATGAATGTTGAGAATGCAGGAAATTGACAAGGTATGAAAAGAACCAGAATTTCCTCTGCAATGGAAGTACAGCCATACTGCTGCAAACCTTAAGAAGTTCTGAAAGGGTGCCTTGCTCTTCAGGTAACTTGGCCCATACTGTTCCTTGTATCAGGGCTGGAAGGATCTGTGGGATGAAGATGCCTCAAACCAGGAAGATGTCCTAGCTGTCGTCAGTCCATTGTAGAACACACCAGCCAGTCGTGTTACTGAGAAGCTCCAAGGCCAACAGCTACCACATGTCAGCAGGACAGGAATTTTGACTTGCCTGTTGAAATAAGTGGCTGCCTCTCAAAAGCTCTGCACAGAGGGCACAAGGCTGCTGGGGTCAGCATGGCACTGCATGGGAGCCCTCAACCCATTGCTGTGATGTCAAACAAAAAAGAGTCAGGAGGAAATCTGTATTGTCACACTGTTGCTGCATGGGGAACACCCCATCTCTCCAGGCAGGGACAAAAAGATGCAAAACTACACAGGCAGAAACATTTCAACAGTGGCATTTGGTGTCAGGAAAAAACTTCAGTAAATGAACCACTGAGTAATGATACTGGGAGAGCTGAAACCATAGGGATCCCTTTCTGATTCAGAGGCATTTTGCTTTCAGCTTCTTTGGACAAAACAGCTCCTGATGAGGCACTCCTCAGTGACAGAAGGGATGCATCACTTGCTGGCTGAGATCTCATGGAAACTGGAAGAACCTGCAGAGTCTCAGGTCAAGCACTACAGTCCAGGGAAGACAATCCAGACAAGGCAAAGCAGCATATGTCTGTGGGCTGTTTTGCTGCCCTTATTTTGAAGGGCACTACCCAGGAGTTTTCAAAGCACAAAGGTTGGCAGCCAGATTTTGATTCTTATCTCACTTCCTGTACATGAAAGATACACTGCATCACTCAGCTGTGTTAACAGTGTGCTCTTGAAAAATCATAGAGGTACATCACTAAGGTTAAAACATGAGAGTAGGCTGCAGCTGAGGAACATTTAGCAATTCAAATGAACCACGGGAAATTTCCAGGAAAAACATAGGTAGAAGGAAGCTTAGATGAAGAAAAAGAATCTGATGCACAAGCTAGAGAATTTACTTTCCTTCCCATTAGTGCTGGTTCTCTAGAGTTTGTAGGTCAGAAAACAGTAACTGACAAGCACACTGTTACAGTCCAGTATCTAATACCACAAAGCAGGTGGCACAAAGCAGACTAATAGTCAAGTAAGTCTAAACTAAATCCGGGGAAAGGAGCCAACAGCTCAGGTGTTTGTTCCCAAGACACATGAAAGCTGTGTGATGATAGAATTCATTCCATGTGTGGTGGCAGTGTGGCATAAATGAGGAAAGGACCCCCTTTCAGCTAATTGCTGATACAAGTGAGTGACTGCAGAGCAGCAGATGGGATACAAATCTACCCAGGTTTCATTCTGCTGAGTAGGAAAGGAGTTGTTATTTTCTACTGAGTCTCTACTGCCTGCTGAGTAGGAAAGATGGTAGTCTCAGAAACTCTTCCTAAAACTCAGAGTGGTAACTCTAGATCTGTCTCCAGCTCCAAAAGGTAAAAATAAAGGTTAATGTTTTTCCTGCCTGTAAGTGGAGGCTAAAAAATAAAAAATGGATAGCACATCTCCAGTAACGCATGAATCTAGATGTTTTCCTCTATGGTTTAAACAACTGGCAAAATAAAGAACTGGCCAAACAGGACTAGAGTTAGGAGGGAGATATGTCTTCCAGGTCTCTGGGATTTTCTGTATAGTTCTCTGTAGTACATTTAGCATTCTAACTATGGTCAAACTTACATATCATCACTGCTTGAGGCACTGGGCTCTAGCTATACCACAACCAACACATTGCGTAATTGCGTTACGAGTTGTATCAGATTTAAAACAAGGCAATAGCAAGGAACAGACCTGGGAAACCTGTTATTACATACTGCTCTGAATTATTCCCATGTCTTTGGGTATTGTTCTAAGAGCTCATAGTCAGACCTGAATCAGACTACATCCCTAGTGAAAAAAATTCCCCAAAACATCCAGAAATTTGTACCATGCAGATAAAAATGGCAGTGCTAATATGGGAATGTGCTGGTATACCACTTTCTACTCATGAACTCAAAACAGCTGTTCAGAAGATGGCTCACACATCTTAATAGATTACGCAGAGATTGGACATTTCCTGTGCAGTAAGACTTTATCAACAGGACTGTAAGGAATTTCTGTAAGCAGCAAGTTTTTAAAACAATGTTTTCCTCAATACCTAATTCTCTGTGAAAGAAATGGGGGAAAAAACCTCAACTTTTTCCTTGTAAAAAAGTGTATGTTTCTGAACAGTTGTGATGGTAAGCAGAATGTGTTGCTTTAAGCTGCTGTCCTCATGTTTATGCTGCTGGGTACATACAGCAGCACTCCCCAAGGCATTTTCAGCCGAGACAGTGTCCTTTTGCTCTATCTGGATCAACTCAACCTTTATTTTACCTTTTGAGCTGTCTGCTCCAAAACACCTCATTTTACATAAAAGGCTTGCTTCTGTTCTTAAAAAAAGTACCTGTGGACATCGAGTAATGTGAACAGAAAGCAGATGGCATCCTCTAGACCTGTTCCAATCAAGTGACACATAATCATCACCTTTGGCTACATTGCAAAGAAACCATTAGAAAATACAGCCTAGTGTCACAGAAAACCTTCAGTTTTTGAAAACTCAGCTTGCGAAAAGAAAAAAAGGAAAGAAAAAAAGAGAGGAAAAAAAGGAAAGGAAAGGAAAGGAAAGGAAAGGAAAGGAAAGGAAAGGAAAGGAAAGGAAAGGAAAGGAAAGGAAAGGAAAGGAAAGGAAAGGAAAGGAAAAAAGGAAAGGAAGAAGAAAAAATCTTTGCACACTGTAATATGTACACAGATACTTTCTTACTCTAAAATACAGAATTTCTGTCTGTGCCATCTGTCTGTGCCATGGCTTGCCTACTAAAGTTGTTACAGACTATGACAAGGCCTATTAAGAAACCAAACGAAAACACCGATTTCACCTTTTCTCTAGGTTGACTCATACCTCTGAGAAAAGCCTGTTCATATCAGATAAAGACTGATCTTTCTATTTATAGTCCCATCTCAGCCTGAAACACTTCCACTCAGACACTGTTTCCACTTACACTATTTATAGTTTTACCGATGGGTTACATCTTAACCCAGCAAATTAAACTCCAGATTGTTCCATTCAAGGCTTGAAATCACAAATTTAAAGTTTTTACTGCATCTTTGTTTCACTCAAGCCTTCTATAACCATATTCACCTTTTCCAATATTCCTTTGCAGAAGCTTGGGGGACAGTTTTCTAGCAAAATGAATGCATACAGGATAATTTTTAGTTTCTTCCTGCATGGAATTTTCATATTGTGGCTTTTCTTAGGGATGCTATGTACCTCTTATTCCTCACATTGCTAGTAAGTAATCTTAACTTCAAAAGTTCTTGATACTGCTCAAAAGTAAGGAATACATCCCCTCAAACTCCTCCTGTAATCTTCTGGGAGATCCTAATCTAAACTAGGAGTTTCCAAACCCAAAACTAACTGTGAGGAGAAGTTGCTGGAAGCAAAGCTACAGACATTTAGCTAACCTGTTGCAAAAACAAACCCACCCCAACCTATAGCAGAATGTCACACAGTTGCTTTTTCTACTCAGAGTGGCAAAAAGCATCTTACAGTCACTACAACAAAGATGCTTAAGAAGACTATTCATTTCTTTATAAATACTGTAACAAGGTCACAAGAGATGGTTCTTTTCATGCGGAAGATAACAGCATTCCTAGTGAATGTCCATTCTGCCCAATCTCTACTGAATAAAACTGATATCTGAAAAAAAAAAATAAAAAGGATTTATAGATGCCTAATTGCAGAAATAATATCTTAAGAAAAGGAATAAAGAAATGATGCAATAATTGCAGGGAGCTGTAGTCCAATCAAGGAACACTTGTCAAAAGACATTTTGAAGAACAAAGCCAAAGGCATCAACCGCACAGGCTGAGCCATGAAGCATGCTCCGAGTCAACTACTGCTACAAAGGTAAGTTACCATGAGCATCATAGAGGTCAGAAAAACCAAACCCTCAATGAACAATATAGCAAGGAAGAAAACTTTTTACAACTGAGAAAAACATGCAGGAAGGCAAAAGGATTAGAAACTACAAGGATTAAATCAGCTATTTATAAAAACAATAGCAATTAGCAACTTCGAAATAAATCTGAAGTAGTGTAGACCATCACACCTTAAGAACACACAGAATGATGTCTGAGTGTCTGTACAGTGTTACTTGATGTACATCCAGCACTATCACTCTGCAGTAGCTGGGAAAAAATGGAGAACTAAAGTAAACAGGGAATAACTGAAGTGTTAATACTCTATTGTATTTAAGCCTATCCAAGAGTATAAAAAAAAAAAAATTCAGGTTGCAAGTGTTTTGTTGTGGTGAAGTTTCTATAAAGATAATACTACATAAAAACAATTCTGCAATTAAAAGGAAATGGAAAACTTGTGTTCAAAATAATCAGCAAGCTGAGTCAGTGTTAAGTGGGGTTTCAGTTGGCAAGATATTCTTTCTGTACAGCTTTGTACCATGAATCCCATTTTCAGTATTGTTGGATATCACAAGGAAGCTGGAGTGGGCTTCATTAGAAACTTAGTAACAGTGGAAGTAAGGGGTTCAAACTGAACGACGGAGAATTTAGGTTAGATATTGTGGGAGAAATTGTTCCCTGTGGGAGTGGTGGGATACTGGCACAGGTTGCTCAGAGAAGCTGTGGATGCCCCATCCCCAGCAGTGTTCAGGCCAGGTTGGATGGGGCTCATCAAGTGGAAGGTGTACCTGCCTACGTCAGGGGAGATGGAACTAGGTGATCTTTAAGGTCCCTACCAACACAAGCCATTCTATGATTCTTTTTACAGAGGAAGAATAACTTGTCAACATTTAATAGAATTACATTTTAATGAAATATTGAAGTTCTTCTTAAAGTGTTACAAAGATATAATACATTCGTAATATAAGTGTAAAGGCTCAACATTAAAATGAAAAGACTTAGTAAAAAATATAGATTAGAAGTTACTACAGCATAACAAACTCATTGCAATTACACTTATGTTTTGTTTGTTTTGTTGTTTTTGGGGTTTTTTTTAAAGAAAACCAGCTATACTGACTGGCACATATAGACAAGATAAAATACAGCAAGAGTTTTTTCCTCCATTAAGTATTCAATCAAGTAGTACTGCAACAAACACTGATTCATGCATAAGTGTAGAGAGGATTTTAAACTCTGCATATGGTACTAATTTCAGCTTTTGTACAGCCCCATTTACAACACATTCCTGCCAAACCCAGAGACTCCCTTTTTCTTCTGGGATACCTGGCCCAAAGGTAGCTGCTTGATTCCATGGGATTTGCATTTCCTGTTCCCCCCCTGTCATTTTGAACAGCTTCCTCTACCTGACGAACAAGTTTTTTTAAGTCACCTGCCACAGGTGCATATTCATTATAGTAATTTAAACTATACAAGTCGAGATGAAACTAGGTGATCTTTAGGGCCCCTACCAACCCAAGCCATTCTATGATTCTTTTTACAGAGGAAGAATAACTTGTCAACATTTAATAGAATTACATTTTAATGAAATATTGAAGTTCTTCTTAAAGTGTTACAAAGATATAATACATTCGTAATATAAGTGTAAAGGCTCAACATTAAAATGAAAAGACTTAGTAAAAAATATAGATTAGAAGTTACTACAGCATAACAAACTCATTGCAATTACACTTATGTTTTGTTTGTTTTGTTGTTTTTGGGGTTTTTTTTAAAGAAAACCAGCTATACTGACTGGCACATATAGACAAGATAAAATACAGCAAGAGTTTTTTCCTCCATTAAGTATTCAATCAAGTAGTACTGCAACAAACACTGATTCATGCATAAGTGTAGAGAGGATTTTAAACTCTGCATATGGTACTAATTTCAGCTTTTGTACAGCCCCATTTACAACACATTCCTGCCAAACCCAGAGACTCCCTTTTTCTTCTGGGATACCTGGCCCAAAGGTAGCTGCTTGATTCCATGGGATTTGCATTTCCTGTTCCCCCCCTGTCATTTTGAACAGCTTCCTCTACCTGACGAACAAGTTTTTTTAAGTCACCTGCCACAGGTGCATATTCATTATAGTAATTTAAACTATACAAGTCCTTAAACGTCTCCCATCCAAGAAATGGGCTGCTTCTCTGCAGCTGCTCCACTTCAGGATCCAAAACTGATTGCAGGTTGAAGCTTCCCAGGAGTTTGTTACTTGCTGTTTGTGCAGAATCTGTTGATAGAGAAGACTTTTTAAAGTTCAGATTGTAGGACCATGAAAAGGCGTACACAGCTCTAAGAAATAGCAACAAAACCCATTCAGTTAGCAATACATGAAACACTATTATGTAGGAGAACTGTCAGTACTTCAGAGTCTCCACACCATAACTTGTAGTTTACTTTTAGTGGAATCTATGTTTTAAAGTCTATACCTCCTGCTAGACACACAGAGTACACAGAAACAACTGCAACTGAAGTAAAGGCATCCTATCACAGCTGCAGTGTTATTGATAGAGAAGGCTCAATTTTTTCCATGGAAACAGAATTTTGTTGTAAAGACATGCATCCAGGAACGCCACAGAGCTATGTCATTGTCTGATGAATTAGATCAGACCCCTCCTCTCCTGTGCCCAATCACACAAACTAGCATCATGTGAAGAACAAATGTAGGAAGGACTACATAAGCAAAGATTACATGCAAACTGATTCTTGGATTGCATTTTTCTACAGCTATTTTTAACTGATGCTTTCCACTAATTTCTTACATTTCTCAAGGCATATCAGAAGCTTGCAGAATTTACTTATGACATGCTTCATTCCACTGACTAAAGTGTTCTCAAAAATCTAGCTCTACTTCCTTTCTCCTTACACTGTTTCTCTTGATTTTACTTCTGCAACGCAAGTGGCATTGCTTACTTCAGCTAATGTGAAGAAAAGCAGCTTCTTCAATTCTTATTTTAAAAAGAATCCAAAATAACTCTTTGTCTTGTGATCTTAATGCTGCTAATATGGTTAATTTTTTTGTTTCAGAAAGCTGAAAGCACATGAGAACATCCAGTGAATTTTATATTTACTTTAATATGACTAATTAATATATAGAACCTAATTTTCAGATAGAACAGCTGCCTGAGTGTATGCAAAAATAAAAGTAGCTGTAGCTACTTTATTAAGTAAACAGTGACTGCTATTTAATAGCCTTTTGGGGTGGAGAAGACATTTAGTTAGACATCATGCAGCACAGTGGGGCTCCCTGGGTTCTCAGAAGCTGCTGCTAATAAAAAGGAAAGCAAAATTTTCTTGGAAAGAACATAATCTGCACAGAAGCTGTATATAAGTAATTTGTTATAATGACAAAGGTTACTTTTATTTTTTACTCAACGTGTTGGGGGAGGCGGGGGGGAAGGCAAAAAATTCCCAGAAAATGCAGATTACTGGCTTCATTAGCTGCCTGAAGTCTTAGGTTATTTCACTAATTGTATGTTTAATCAGAAAAAAATATTCTCTTCCATTGCACGTTTTAGCCACAATCCCAATTTTTGTCCTTGTTAAAAATGTTATTTTTCACTATTCAAAATATCAACATAAATTAGAGTCATCACTTAAAATTACTGTTACATCACCGCAGTTTGAGAACACAGCCCAAAAGACATCTACTTAAAATTTCCTAATATATCGGGCTTGGGATGCGCGACAGTAAAACTATGAGGAATATTTTACCCATTAACTGTTTCACCATAAAGCAGTTCTTGCTGTGTCAATTGTAACCTGAAGCACCAGAAAGTTCATCCTCCCAAGTGCCAACTCTTTGATGCAGAGCAGCGTAAGAGAGTGACAGCATCGCGCGTGATTCCACGTCTATGGAGGTCCCGCACATCCCGGGAGCTCTGACAGGCAGCGCGGCGTCAGAG
>NW_008237890.1:789521-815824 GCF_000691975.1 Corvus brachyrhynchos
GTGTACCTCACCTTCGGCTCCCCTCCTCGGGCTCCCCCCTACCCGGAGACACGCTCTTTCTCCTCCGCAGGGTATGCATCTCGGCTTCTGCTGTTTGTGGCCAGGTAGCAGTGCCGATGCCCTTTCTAATTGCTTTGAAAATGTGAAAAACTTAATCTCGACTCTTTTTTTCTCTTGCAGGTCTAGAATCTCCATAACTACCTCTATGTCCTAAAAATGTTGACTGACATAAAAAGACAGAAACAAGTAAAATAAAATAAATGCACGTTCACAGAAGTGCTTCAGCTATGATACTTGAAGGGGGGTTTCAAAGCCTGGATTCCTCTCAGGTTTGTTGTACTGGAGGCCTGAGTTCTGTGGCAGGCCTAGGCAGAGATATCCTGGCTCCAGCGTGGGCATCCTAGGGATGTGGAGCTCCACATCTGCGTGTCTCACCATCAGGGTCCAGCAGGCTCTGGCTGACAAGGGTGGTGGTCTTTGGACTCCAGGCAGAACTATGCACTGTGTGAAAGTAAACTTTACTTCTGGATTTGTTTGTTGGTTTGTGGGTTTGGGTTTTTTCCCAGCAAAATAGGACAAGAAGTGGCTGCTGTCACTTTTTATAAAAAGTCACACTGTGGAGAACCAGAAAAGTTTATTTCTCTTAAAATACTTTGAAACTGTTGTCTGTAGATCCTTTTGCATGAGGGCTATACTTTCAATCCCTTGAGTATTGTTGGCATATAAAAAAACTCCTTAAAACTCAATCTAGAAGGAGAACAAGAGAAGATGTACATCTACTGACTTGTGTACAAAGGTGAATGATTTGCTTGTGCTGGCAGAGAAGTCGTAGACTCCAGTCCCCTCTTCAAGGAGGACTTAAGTATTTTACACTGAGCTGGATCTAGAACAAGATTATGGAGGGCTAAAATAGTGAGCAAAGTTGTTGTGGTTTAACCCCAACCAGCCACTAAGCCCCATACAGCCACTCACTCATTTCCTAATTAGTATAATTGGAGAGAGACTTAGAAAAGTGAGAAAAGTCATGGCAGTTTAATAGGGAAAGCAAAAGCTGCACACAAAAGCAAAGCAAAACAGGAATTTGTTCAGTGCTTCCTGTGGGCAGGCAGGTGTTCAGCCATCTTGGGAAGACAAATTTCATCACTCCAAATGTACCCTCCTTTCTCCTCCTTCCTCCCCCCCTTTATATACCAGCATGATATCTCTTTGGTCTTTTGGGTCACCTGTCCTGGCTGTATCTCCTCCCAAGCACCCCCAGTCCCCTCCCCAGTGTGGCAGTACCAAAAGCAGAAAAGGCCTTGGGTCTTATCTGCTCAGCAATAACAAAAACATCTCTACACTATCAACCCTGAGTTCAGCACGAATCCAAAACACAGCCCCATACCAGCCACTGTGAAGAAAATTAACTCTACCCCAGCCAAAACCTCCTGGTTTTGGACAAGTTTTCTTTTTGGTCCTGTCTTAAGTGTTTTAGACCGAGGTACCTCTTCAACAGTAGGCACCAGGTTGCTAGGATGTTGCTAGGATGCAATCTGCAGAAGTGGAGGCTGCTAATCTGAAATTCCTGAACAACAAAACCTTGATCTGTTCCTCCCTGAGCTGAAGTCTTACCTACCATACTGTTACCCCTGTGCAGGGGTAATTACAACTTGCACTTTGAGAGCAGCACCTTGATTTTGTCGGTCTCATGGACTTTTTCTGAAATACCATCACATCAGGTGGACTTCTGCATCGACTCTAAGTAGTCTTTTAGACAAGGGGTTTGTTTTTGGTGACTGAATAGCTGTAGTAATGAGAAAAAGCACTACCAGGACAAGGCAAGAAGGGAAGTACCTCCTGAGTTGGCAGTGAGTAGAAAAACTACTCAAAACAAAACATGCAGAAGAAGATCAATAATAGAAATGTAACAAATCTGAAGTAATGATATTACTTCTGTTTGTTTTATAAAGAAGAAAAGACAACAGCAGAGCAAAGAAATTGATTTCCATTCATGATCTGTAGGATGTTTCAAGGCAAGTACATCCAGTGTACTGGCTCAATGCAAGTATTTTGTATCTTTTAGTTTCTAAAAAAAAGGTAAAGAAAACGGTACTATTTTTCTCCTTGCACTAAATTATTAATCTATTCAGCAATAGCAAAGTTTAGAGAAGGTAAAGGAGGTTTCATGAAAACTGGTGGCTAAATAAAAAAAGATATCCTTTAACAATATCTCAGTAGCTTTGAATACCTTGAATTAAAGTCTTATTCTCATGACTCCCAAATGCCAGACATAGAAAATCAGCAGTAAGACTGAACTGACAATTAACAAACAAAACTTACTGATTTCATTAGTCATTTTCCAGAGACTTCATTTCAAATTCATGGAATTCACTGCTGCAAGGACAACTTAGTTTTTGAAAGCTGTCCCAACATGAATTTAAAATATTTCTTAAGTTTGCTTAGTACTGTACAAGATTCTACAAGAAATGGGAAATACCACTGCATTAATGTGATTGGTGACCAAGTACCAGCATTACCCAGCTACCTTCATTAGAGAATTGTGCTGTTTAGAAAATTGTTCAATCTTAAGAAAGCTCATAATTAAGAAGTTAAGAAATCCATGCATTTTTGCATAATGAAGTCCAAGGCTGATGAGCAAATAAATAATAATGCAGAAACAATCTTGTTTGTATATGTGCACATAAATGCTTTCCCCTTCTTTTAAAAGCAGTGACATGCAGTGAGTAATAAAATAACTTCAAAGCATGCAGGAAGGGGCTGTGATTTTCAACATTTCTTTTTGTAAGGAAGGGGCCCAAACTGGACTCACCAAAGTGACTTTGCTTGTTTCTCCTCAATATTCATGTATCTTATCACAACCAGATAAACAAGAGTGAAGGGGAGGCACTTGTGGCTGGCAGGTGGCATGCACTTCTTGGGTTCTGTAAATGAGACATATCCATAATTAGAACATAATTAGCTTAATTTTGACATCCTAATCATTGACTGACTTCTCACTTTTCCAGAATAATCCTGCTTCAAATGATACTGAATCAGGATATATGGCTATCAGCCATTATAACCAGAAAAACTCAACAGGATTAAGGTCGTAAGAGTAGTGCCTTGGGGCCAGAACAAACTGCCCCTGAAGTTGCTCTTCTCTTTTCCCCCAGTGATTCATGGAAACAAAGACAGTTATTGTGATATATTAAAGTAAGTCTAACAGCTGAGGCCAGCTGAGCACAAATGACAGAAAGGAGCAGGATGTTTTAGGTGTTTTATTTATTTCTGTAACAAATATGATGACTATGGACAACTAGTGCTGTAAACGTCTATTTTCCCAAAGTAAGCCTTGTCACTGATATGCTTCTGTTTTCTTTCACTGTTCTCTGAAGGAAGTGATACCATTCAATTATTCTGTATCATCTGTCACTATGTGACAGATATTACTGCGCACAGCACATGTAAGCATTTTGATTAATACACTGGCAGTAGAATAACTAACTCTGCAACTAAGAAGGAGTATCTTCAAAACAAAAGCATGAATTTTTCAAGAAAAAAAGTAAAGCAAATGGTAAAAAATAAGGGCAATAAAGGTGACTAACAACCCCTTGATGATTTTTGGCCCATTCTATGTAACCCATTTAAATCCATTTTGGGTTAGACTGTCTTGCTTAGAGCATTTTCCTTAATAAATTTGGTAAATTTCACTGATACTGTGTAATACTGAATTAAACTTACCCCATTTCTGTCACATTTTAGTGTGGAGTCTTGCAATAGATTAACACTATTGACCTAAATTCAAACTTTGGGAGAAAAGAAATAAAATTTAGTTTGGATGGAGTAATACATAGCTACCCTATTATCCCCTAAAACTGCTATCTGAACCACTATTTTTCCCTCTTTAACACTGGCTTTTGATCCAACACCATAGCCAGGAATCTGTCACAAGACCACAGATTCCTAATTCACAGTGGATATGATTAGGCCATTTCCTAATTTTCTAAGATTTATAAGCAAAACTGTTGTATGGACTGTTAAAACTTTTATCTTGTAAAAATGTCTTTCACAGGATTAAAATGTGGGCAAAAAGGCACAGATGGAGACATAGAAATACCCCCAAAAGCTGGTTCAATTGTTTTTCTTTTTTGGAAGAAGGAGTATCAATAGATGACAGATATCAAAACACAGAAGACTGTTATCAGCTTCTTCAAAATTAAAGCAAGGTGGACTTCAGAACTTGGAGGAAACATAACAGACACTCTGCTATTCAAAGTGAAACAAGAAAGTAGAGTACTTTTGTTCTAGGAGTAGTACATAATACATCAGCAAGTGGTGAGGGATTATGTAACAGGAAAGGCAAAAATATGAGGTAGTCTTGAGCTGCGTTTTGTGTGTTCACAGAACATGTGTAGCACCACAGGCTGAGCTGAGGCACGCCATCCAAGAAAATTTCACTGCCTAAAATCTTAAACAGCTGAAGTGTACACCAAGACATTATAATCAAACAAGATATTATAACCCATTTTATTACACTGAATATTAAAACATCACTTTTGAAATCAGTTACAGACTGTATACATTGTTAACATGTAGACGACAGAAGCAATTACAGAAGTGACTGAATGCAGAAGTGAATGCACTTTCAGAAGTCTCTGTGGAAACAGTGCTATTAATTTCTTCTCTATTGAGAAGCTTTTGTTTCATTATATATTTACCTGTCTTATTCCAATTTTAGTTAAGTAGTCTTCAAAATCATATTTGGGACATTATCTCCAGCTGAAATTTAATTTTTGAGTCAACAAATTGTCAGTACAGGCTTAGGCTTAATTAATTTTTGGATGCTTTTTCAGCATTTGTTTTTCATTCCACAGTTACATTAATGCTAGAAGAATATCCATCTGAAACACAACATAATCTGCTTCTAAATAAGATTTCCAATACAGAAAGATGCATTTTTTTCCAAGTGTGACATCAGAACATTAAAGTATACTGAAATTATATTCTGAGTATATATCAGGCTAGAGTAAAGGCATGCAAAAAATCCCGCAGTTTTTCAGCACTCCTAAGTCCACTTGGATCTACTCATTATAAAAACATACATTAATAATTTTGCTTGCTGTTAGCCTAAGTTAATATTCATCTTAGTAGTGAAACTCTGATTCCAATTATCAAAAAACAAATTATCCTGAGTTTCAGAATGTCGAACAAGCATGAAAAAGATTCAGGAAATAGCTACATAATTTGTTTTCTCTTTTTCAGAAACTATCTCTGCTCATACTTTAACACAGTTTTCCCTAAAAGTAAAGCACATAGTTAGCAAGTGATGTGTTTACTTCTGAACCTACTTCTGATAAAAGCTGTTTATTCCAGAATTTGAAGCAGAGATGGTGAACTCACTGCCTAAAGAACAGCAAATAAAAAAAGTGTCTTATTTTTCAAAGAAAATAACTGCCTGCTCCTGATTTCAAATTGAGCTGTGTATCCTTACTACAGGTGAAAGTTATTTTCAGACTCTGAATAGACAATGCAAATTCAATATTTCGTTATAAACAAGGAAAATATACTACAGCAAAAATGAATATTTCTAAGAGATACACATAATATGAAAACAATTGCTTTAGAAAGTACTGATTTTTAAAAATTAATTAAATTTTGATTTTACAAGGGCTCATAATCTTATCAATTTTTAAAATTATTTATTTGTGTTGAAATGCAGTATTATAATCACGTTTCAGATATATAGCTTTAATAACATCTTCCTATTTTTCTATGACGAATTTACTCTGAGATATTCTAATTTTCTCCAAATCTTTATAAGTGAGAGGTCCTTTTGGCAATTCTAGCAAAGTGGTTTCTGTGTCAAGTATGCTCTCTTCTTCACCTTAAAAAAAAAAAAAAAAAAAAAAAAAAAAAAAAAAAAAAGGCAATTTCCTCAGCCTTACAGTTAGAAAGCAAAGGAAGGAAAAAAAAACCCCTTAAACTGATTTTGGTTGATTAAGAAACCATTCTTGTTTGGACCACAATAGCAAAATAGCAAGTCATAGCTCTGTATTTTACAAGCAAGCTGATGTCAATATAACAGCAAAGTTGCCTCTAAGGAATTTTGGACTGATGGGGTAATTAGGAATATGAGAAGAAAGTGGATCAGACATACACATAAAGGTGTACATAAGCTTTATAAAGTAAACCTGTACACAGAATCATAGCTGTACCAAAATTTGGCACAATTTTTCTTCTTGCCTCAGGAGGAGGCCTAAAAGGTGTCAGAATGTGGGTGGCACAGGACTTGAGAAAACATTAGTCAAAGCACACTGCTCACAAAAACGATTTGCTAAGACAGTAACCTAAACATGAAGCAATCAGGGGAAAGTTGTAGAGGGCAAAATTCTCTGAGTAAGGCTGAACATCTAGGATAGAGAATCCAAAAAACAAAGATACAGACTGAACATCATACATAGGTTGTGGTGGTCTGATTGTGATATACGAAGTGATAAAGATTAGGCAAATAATGCATTTGTTTTGGCTGATGCCATTTGGTGCAATGCCAACAATCTTGTTATCTACGCCTTAAGTCCCAGCTTCATGATTGTTACAGTAGTCGTTTGAACTGTATTTATGTGTGATATGTTGACTGAATATTGCAATGCAGTCAAGATTATGGTCATTCTATAAAGCAGGTCCAAGTGCCAAAATCTGCAATTTTTATAGTACTACAGTGCCTGGGACCATCAGTAATATCCAGCACTGGTTACCACTCCCATGACATCAGTCAGTTGCATATAGCATCTGCTTAGGAGATAGCGAAAGCTCTTGCATGACAGAGAAGTAGATAGGCAAATCTCTGTGCCTGTCCCTCATATATACTAGAGCCCATTGCCCCATCACCATCCTCCTCACACTGCTCAGGACACAAGGACTCAGCTATCTAAATCTTAGAAAAGGAAGCCAGAGTTCCACTGCTTATTGGAGAAGTCCTGTGCAATTAAGGGCCGGCTATAAAATCCCTCCCCTCCTCTAATAATTTGTGTGAAAAACACCAACAGTGTGTGCCTGGACTGGGAAGAAAAGCAAAACAGCAAGGCCAAGAACACAGATAGCAGGTCCATGACTGATTCTTTGTGTCCTCAGAGGTCCAGAAAACATAGTTTGAGGGCTGTTCTCTAACCCTGACATCCCCAAAAGATTAGGTTCTGATACATGGCCCTGGTAACTTGGGGCTTTACAACGGCACAAGCAGAATTCAAAACAGGTATTTCCCCCTATATGTTCACATTGGGTTTTAGTTAGCCCAAGCTATAAAGCAGGAAAAAACACCCTTCCAGTATTTCAGTGTGGAAGAATACTAAAATCATGAGATAATTTTTTGGACAAGTAGGCTAGAGACAGAAGAAAAAATTAACTGTAAGCAAGATGAGAGACAAAATGCCTAATGAAAGAGAATGAAACCTCTCAGCGTTACAAAACTATTCCAAATGATGAAGGGCAGCAGATGCGGACCTATGTGATCAAGGTAGTTCAGACACAAGGTTCACCATGCAGCACAGAAATGATTGCAGATAAGCTTAGGAGAGGGAACTGGCTATGAGGCTGATGATAGGTATACCTTGGAGGAAAGAGATCAGTTAAAGAAAGAAAGTAAAGGGAATGGTGTATACATTCAATATTACACCAGAGAGATGAAGCATGGCATGCACCAACAAATAGATAGATAAGCAGGGAAATGGTTGTGAAGGCGTGGGAGTGAACACAGGGATCAGTCAAGTACTGAGAATAAGCATTGAGACTGCAGGTCACTTGTGTCATAAAACCTTCTCTTCAACTACGTAATTTTAACCTTAAAATAAAAATGAACTCCTGAACCTGATGTCCAGACCAGATTCATTCAGGCTATTCCACTTCCTTTTAATCTAGTGCTGATATTGGTAATTAGTTTAATTTCCTTCTCTTACTTTCCTTTATCCTATCCTGTAAGTAGGATCTGTAGACCCAAATCTCTCATGTCTTTTTACAAAGCTAAACAAATTAATCACATTTTTTTCTCTTGCAAGGCAGCTTGTTATTCCCTAATAGTTTTAGCTCTTCAGTACAATTCTAGATTCCCTTTACAGAAGTGATCTAAATTACATGTAAATTCCCACAGTAGGTATTATTTTCCTACACCTTCCCGTCTGTACGCTACTTGTACTAAGGTTGTGAAATATGCATCCCTGGAGATATTCAAAAGCCTTTTGGACATTTTCCCAGGCAGTTGGCTATAGATGATCCCGCCTGAGCCGGGGGTTTGGACCAGACAACCTCCAGAGGTCCCTTCCAACCTCAGCCATGCTATGGTACTAGGAAACCTCATTTGATGTTTCTAGACTTCGCTCAACTCTCATTTTCATCCCACTATTGGATTATACCAATTTTGTGTTCATCTGCATTCAAGTTTTCCCTTTTTCTACCATTTCCACCTGGTGAGCTCTGGAGGTAGAAATCCCTATTAGTCCCTAGTTTCTTCCTTACCTTATCAAATAGAATCCTATTTTGTTGTCTCATTTCTCCAGATCATCAGTTCTTCTTGCACTACAGTTTATTTCTTCTCTGTTAATGAACATAATCAAGTTCGTCACCCAAAGATTTGATTAGTATAACCTACTCATAATTTCAAATATAAAACAAAAGAAGATCCAGATCAAATCTTGAGGAATATTGTTAATAACCCTGCTAAAGCCTAATCTTCCTTTTCAAACACAAAATTTGACCTAATTTATTTACACTAATGCTTACCTGTCTACTAATTTCCATGTCCTTCACACTACTTAATCTTTGTGTAATACCACACCAAATGCTTTCACAAGTTTATAATGGATCTACCACATTTCTTTTGGAGAAAAAAAAATCCTGGAAAAAACAGTTAGTTTGGCATATTCAATTTTATTTTCTATTTGGCTCCACAGGTTCTTTACTGCAGAACATTTTCACAAGCCTTGTATACTGCTGAAATTCTCTTAATGGATCTGAAGGGATGAGGATGACTTTTCCTGTTTGGAAAGCAATAGGATACCACATTGCCCCTCTCCAACCTATACAGGACCACAGGGTACACAGTAAACACATTACATACAAATCCTTAATTCCAGGTGCTAATGCTGCTCTGTATGTACTAATCTCCTTTTCAACACTTTGATTTCCAAGAACTATCCAGTGTTTCTTCCCTATGCTTAGCAGTCCCTTCATATTAAAAACCAAAGAAGTTTATTTAATGCAGTTGAGGAAGCGTTCACAGGTATACATTCCTGCATCACCTAAACGTATTTGCACCTGCACACAGCAGAAACTACAGCACATTTTGTGTAATTAATCTACCATTATTTTCAATGAAGCATACAGAGTTAGGAAACCTAGGTGCTAGATCTGGAGGCTAAGCACCAAGAGCTGAGAGAGATTTTAATTTTCAACATGGTTGTGTCAGTACCAGACAAGACAACCAGCTTAGTTAACTAAGACAACTTGTGAAGTTGACAAGCCATGGCCCAGTGCTGTCTTCACTTACAGTCAACACTCACTGACCTGGTCTCCTTAACTAGGAATCAGGGTTAACACAAATACACCTCCATAAACCTCAATGGCCATCATTTAATCAGATACACAAGGAACAACCATGAGCCAAGACCCCACTTTCTGGGACTCACCTTTCTTCAGTCTTAGCAGGACACTGCAGTAAGATCATCAGCTGATGACTGTGTTTGGTCATGAAGGTGTAAGGACATGATTCATGTTTGTATAATTATATTTGTCTTATAATCCCTAACCCTTTCCCCAAAAAACAGTGGCATACAGAAGGAAATCACTAGATCTGTCATTTCTCCCAAATATGCAGTTCTTACATCAGCTGTATTTATAACCCTAGCATTCAAATTTTTTGAAATGAGAGGAGAAAATTACAGTCTTAACTGAAAAGAAATGCTGTAAAAGTACAGTGAGTACTCTTGACTAGCAAGACACCTGGTTTTAACAGAAGGAAAGAAAGAGACATAATATTTCTGTCAAAAAAATGCCCCAAAATACCTATTACAAGTTTTCTCCCAGCCATTTAAAAAACATAACAGGTTATCTGAAACTTGGTTCTACGTGAGAACAGGACAGACTTACATACCTTTGATCCTTTGCAACAGTGTCCCATAGCCCATATCATATTGATAGGAAAATACAAAGCTTAAGAGAAGTATAGGCAGTAAAACTGCTGGGTTCTTCCTTTTTATTGCTCTGTGCAAGAAAAGAAAAATATTATTTAGGAAATTCAGCACATCAGCGCTGTTACTTTAGGCTGACCTTGACTGTCTGGGATTTGTGTATCCTTCTAAAATCTCTAATCAAAGAACAAGTCTTGGTTTCCTCAGAAACATTTGTGTTCTGGTTGCCTTCCTTCTCAACCCAAGGGTACTTAAAAAAATGCATATAGTGATTTTTGGAATATATCTAACAAATATGGGATGATCTAACTCATGTAGCATGCACGTGCAATTACATATACCCAGCCACTTGCAACATGTAACAATGTAGATTCTGTGTTCATTCCCAAATACATCTGAGTCTACAGAGAATCCATAATGCATAAGGTGCATTTAGTCTTCACTTTGTACACAAAACCACAAGTATTTCCTGCATTCCCTCTAAACATGTTACAGCACAAGAAAAACATGTTATCAAACGAAAGTATTGTAGGGCAAGTTCTTCCCTGTGCAAAATAGCTTTATTAGCCAGGCTTCTTTTTCCCTTGGGTCAGTTGACTCAAATTTAAGTGAGTAGACTTCAGAATATGTCCACTTGTTCACTGCATTAAAAAAATCCAGATGGGGATATGCTACTCACTAATAGTTCATTAAATCCCAGTACAGACAAAAAAATAGCATGGGTTTTAAATATTCTCTCCTCTTCCACAAATAACTTTTATTTTACACTGGACTTTTGGTACTTCAGATATATAATTTTATTGTCAGCTCATGCCTCTGCTTTTAAATAAATCTGCAGTACAGACATAACCAAAACACATCCAGAAGCAGACAGAATTCAGAGTCCCTTTGTCATTTGATCAATCTCTGAGCAATTACTGGATAAAAATAACCATTTGTTGTAACACAAAAGAAAGTTCCAGCAAAATACATAATGTAATATATTTATATTTTCTGTTAGGGAATAAACTTCATACCCAGTTGTTAAAGTGTAGCAGAAAGTCAAAAAAAGTCCCAAAATACTTGAGAAATTCCTGTGTCCAAGCAATCAGCATGGCTGTTTGTCTCTCTCTCATCAGGTTCTGCAGTACTAGTTGCCTTTCCAGCTAAAGAACAGAGAGAGGTTAAACAAAATTAATTCATCCATTTATTTTAAAGATTGAGTCAATCCCTCAGTGGTCTGTAACTCCAAAACACTAACTAAGAAGGCAGTCTTTCACAGTTTTTGATTGAGAATGGTTTTCTTCGGTAATATCCCATACAAAAAAAAAGCATTTAGGTCAATTAGCAAATGCTTTTATGCAGAATCTTTCTAATGATGCTTCTCAAAGTCCAGACAACTAAAACAGTAGTGTTAGGTTTTGAGAGTTCCCCAAGTCTCAGCAGGACTCTCTGGATCAAGATTCTCTGACCTTCACATTTCCATGGTGATCCATAGAGTACCTGCTTTCCCAAATCATTCTGCCTAATTCTAATTTAATTGTGGTAATTTTAGAGTCAATCTTGACACCTCTTTGCCCTTTGAAGATTTCTCTTCCTCATGATGCACCATAAAGCTAATAACTCTTCTGCAACACCACAGCTACAAAAATAGAAAAACACTGTGAAGATAGCAGATCTTTTATAAATACTGGAATATATACCAAAAGTCCATAAGGAAATACTTCTGTAACTAAAATTAAAAACAATAATGCAAAAAGTACAATCTAGTCAACATATTCACGTGTCCAAGAGAACTTTCTATGATACAGAAGAAAAAAAAGCAGACTATTAGATATAATTATTTAATTACATGCCCCACCTAAACCTACTGGTGCATTTTCATTAAGTAAAGTAAATTCAGTATTTCTTAAAAGTTCCTCTCAACTGTACAGAAAACAAAAAAGAATTTCCTTCTTAGAGTGATGAAAAAAATAAGAATTGTGCCAAAACCAAGCAGTCTGAAACCAGAGTGGAGAAGTTAGTTAACACAACAAGAAGTCTGCTTCATCACAGTAATGTTTATAACTCCTCTCTTGGGGAAAAAACTGACTACCTGGGTTTGTACGTCAAGGCTAGCTAACCAAATTGGATGAAAAGTTCAGCAAGGTACAGGAAACAGAATACCAGCTGCCTGAAAAAGTGTATTCTAGGGAAGAAAGAATAAAGAGTGAATTCAGAAAGTTCTCTTCTAATGAATCCTTAAAAGTAATTAAATATGTCCTTTTCTCCTGCTTTCTAATTCAAGAATAATTTAAAGGATTTGTAATTACTTAAGGTTTCCACCCATTTATTCATCTCCATTACCATTGATTTAGCCTGAACAGAACAATTTCTGTTAAATTGTTACTAATTATTTTCTTCAGACTATGTTGATCTTGCTATCTGATTTACAAGTTTATTCAGTACCTAGATAGGTAGAAATAATTTTGAGACAGCATAATGAAAAAAGGACAGATCTAATTACATATAATTGTACACAGTAGGAAAAACAACATTCACTATAGTCTCACAGTACTATTTAATCTGTTTCTCTTTCCTCAAGACTTACATTGCAATTGTTGTTCTCACAAAAAATATCAACAGGCTTTACCTTTCTGATAGCCATAATTTTCAGATTGCTTTGTTTCGTTGTTTTTTTTTTTTCTAGCTGAAGTAATAATATAATGGCTGACAAACCACTTAATAAAATATCAAAATAATTATATTTTATCTTAGTCCAACAAGACAGTTGGAAATTTTAAAATAAACAAGTACACTGCCCATTAATTAGACCCATTTTTGCCCCAAATATCCTAAGCCTGGTAAATTGCTGAGGGCTGACATGATAGGATAAAATAATGACATGTAATATCCATTTAATGACTTTATTTTCATTTTCAGTGTGATTATAGGTGTAGTTTCCACATATGTGAAAAGTATTAAGGGATCCTTTGTTTGCCTGTCAGCACAGATAAGGGCCTATGCTTCCAAGATGCACCGTATTACCCTAAATGAGCTTCAATTTGAAGAAGCACATGGTAAGGAAGTGGGACAAGGATATGCTGATGAAATACAGATCTTGCTAAAAGGAAACAATGGAGAAGAAGAAAAACAGACAGTTTAATATACACAGGGGTTAGAAAGAAGTAAGCATGGCATAAAAAGGAGGCTGTAAGTTCAAACCTACAAAAGTAAACTAAAGGATCCTAGCACGATTTCTTTAAAAATAAATACGCACACACACACAAAAAGCCCCAACAAAAACCCCCAACAAAAACCCCCTCACACATTATATTTTGACAGCTCTTTAAAACCCAAGTGCTGAAAGAAAAAGATAACTCACAAACAATAAAGTCAAAGAAACACCATGCCGCGAGAGACTGTCATAAAAAATTCCAGAAGCCCAAGGGTACTTCCACGTATATCTACAAGTAGTTCATATAAATAACCTAGTATAACTGAAAACAACTTGTTTTCTATATTATAGACAGCAGCCAGATAACAATCAAATATTTTTCATATTCTTTTTTAGCTAGATCTTTTTTCTTTCACTTGAGAGAAACAACCCTCAAATTTCTCCATCCAAAAGCAAGTGGTGGAATGAAATGCATAGAAGAATGCCTGTAATTCCTTTCCTTTGAGCAAACTTCTTCCATGCAGTTGTAAAATTTTACATAGATGAAACACAATACTGTTTTTACATTAATTTCTTAAAAAAAAAAAAAAAAAAAGAAGATCCATTGGAGGGAAGTTTTAGAATTATGAATCTTAGAGATGAACATTCCCTGTGTACATGGGGAAACGTGACAGCCAAGAAACAATGGTTTCAGAGGAATGCTAATGCACAGAAGGCAGTAAAAAGCAGGTCTAGTGACATTTGGCTAAAAGAATAATTTAATTCTTGCTATTACTGAAGTTTCATGATGTTACAATGAATAGTTTACAAGACTTATTTTGTCCATAAGTTTACAATGTAGCAAGAAAGCCCTGAGATGTGTTTGGGGATTCTAAGTAAGCTACAGTACTTATGCAGAGGTCTGTAAACCAATTTTTATTTAGTCATAATTTATACAGAGAAATCTTAGTAGCAATACATGAATGTGTGCTCCAAAATCCCTTTGATCCTATGTGATTTTATGCCAAATCTAGGATTACTTCTCTTAAATGCCAGAAGTTCCCTTTGTTCTGTACTCCTTTATTCCAAGAAAATCTTCATTCATGCTTTCCATTTCCAAGATCAGTTTTGTTACTTGTCATAGTTTCATATGGCAAAACAAAAGAATATAGTGCTGTAGCTGTTAGGATTACAATAGGAATCTGAGTAACAATGAGATTTAGTCTAAGTGTTTCAAGTGTTCCAAGGCAGTTCCACACTGACTCCACTGGATTTCAAGCTCTCCGTAAAGAAAAGGAAAAACTGAGCAAAAATTATGGCCAAAGTTGTTCTACTACATACTGTTTCATTGCAAAACTTAAACTTACTAGAATAACATTAGAAAAAGCAGTTCAGAGTACATCTGAGCTCTCTTCAGGGAGCTCTGTAGCCAACTGTGCAGCACAGCCGGGAACACCTCTCTGGCATACTCTGACAAAGCAGAAAAAAGGCAGGGCACCTGCCTACCCTGTGCCATCAAAAACTGCTTTAGCATGTCCAGATCTGACACCTGATCAGCTAAATAGGCTTAAAAGCAATGTTTGACCCTAAAAGAGTATATATATTTAAATGAATTTTGGATGCTCTAAGTGTCAAACACCTACATGGGCACTCAGGCAATTCCTCTGAACTAGTCTTTTAAAAATTCAAACAATTTATGGGCAATAGCTTTTCCATTTAACATGCCAATCTTAAATGAGTATCTTGAGCTTGGGTAGTTTTGAATGACCATGATATCCTGATAGGCTGGCACTGGCAAACAACTATTGGTAGATCTTAAGGCAAAACGAGTTCCTTGAGCAACTGCCTTAAGTTGACCTTAAGCAAGTCAGGATTTGAAAACATATCTATATAGGAAAAGACTCCAGAGTCTACCACAAAAGATGACTCGAAATTAGATTAAAGAAAACCAAACCATGTTTGACTGCAGTTCAAATCAATATCCCATTTTCAGCTGTTAATTTCCTAGTAATTGTGTCTTATTTTCCTCTGCATGTGTTCTATTGAAAATGTCAGTCGCACTGGGATAGTGAAAGACTTTTGATCTATTAATCTATTAATATGCATATTTTATGAAAGAAGCCAAATCCTACTCTCTTAGGACTTACTTTACAATAATTTTTAATATTACTTCTTTTCCCATTATGACAGAATAGAAGTAAGAATTGAGAACAGTAGGTATTAGTTTTTACTGCAAAACATTTTATAGATTTTCATAGGTAATAAGTATATAATTCAGACTTAGCAGAGGTGGGCTGTAGCTTATTTAGAAAAGTCTTACTGATGGGAGAAGATGATTATTGAGGAAACAAGCCACAGGTGCACATCACACATATCAGGTGAACAACCATTCATCATCCAAGTGCCGTGTCTTACGGAATAAATTCTACTTCATTTTAAGTACACAAACGGCCCATCTACATAAAAACAAAAAAAAATATTTACATGACTACACTTGCACTGAAAACTACAGATATATGGTCTCAAGTGCAGTTTTAGCACAGGAGGAAGAGCGATGCTGTAATTTTCCTAATCAGGTTGCTGTGCAGAAGAGAACTCAACATGATGTGGATGCATGGGTACACATCTAAGCATGCTTTTCAATTACTTGTGTCCTATAACAATCAGACCATGATTTTATAGACACAGTTAATATCATAATAAAAAAAGTGACAGTAGTAACTTCTATATTGGCAAAAAATATTGATGGCATAATTTAAAAATTAAGGATAGTATTTCAAAATAAAATGGGTACAAGTAACAAGTGACATTTAAAATTTTATGACACTCTCAAGAGGACCCAATTACAAATAACTTTCCCACTTTTCTTTAAATACGGCTAGTAGTTTCTCAACACTGTGTGAGCAACAGTAAGGGCTGATTGGGATTTTGAAGTCTGCCACATACAAACCGCTATAGTAAAAGGAAATCAATGTTACAAAATGAATCATGACAGACGAAGGGAAGTGAGGTGGAGAGGGAAAAGGTCAGCTACTGTGAAACTGATAATGCTAATAAACTAGTCAGTGGTAACCATCCTTATCATTTCTACTGATTATTCTTCAGACTGCCACAATGATGTCAAACTGCATAAAAGAGCATTTATACCATCATTTCATTGATTAAAATCCAGCGGGAGAAAATTCTCATCTGAAATAATTTAATCAACTTCGACAATTTGCAAAAAAAAGAACCTCTCTGGATTAAAAGCCACATCTTCACTGGACAAGAAATTTCCAATATTTAGACTCTTAGCTTGTTTTCTCTCTTCCATGTTCAGATGCTGTAGAGGGAATGGATGCTACTTTAGTTTTGTACCCCCAAATGGGATGGAAGGTGGTGTACAAATACTCAATAGAAATGAAAAGCAGAGCCAGTGCAAAGTGCTCTTTTCTTCACTGTCCATGTGTATTAAATACAATCTCATTGGTGTATTTTGTGTGAGTCTATGTGACTGCGGGGAGGAAGACACAGTAATCACCTCTCAATGAAGAGTCAATTTGCAACCCACTATGCTTAACAGCTCTCCTGGGACATATGCTCTTTTACCCAACCTGTCTAAAATACTGGGCAGGACAAACACTTAGCTTGAGGGCAGTCATGGCAGTAAACCTATGGAGAATGTATTTCATGCCACCATCATTAAGACATAGTTATACCAACAGACTGGTAAACAGATCTTCAGACAGGAAAGGAATTAACTACCTTATAAGAAATAACCAGATAAACACCATCGCTGCTTAAGTTCTGAAACTCAGTATCTAAATCTAAAAAAAGTGAAACTTGAAGAAATTCTTGGAGTACCCTTACACTCATGTTAAAAGGACTCTCCAGTTTTGTCACAGGTTAATACATCTGTTATAGGCCATGGTTACTCTGCCTATAATAGGTTATTTTCACTTACAGTTTTTCAATGGTCAGACACTCTGAAAGTGTTCTTTTAAAAAGTGCTAATTTCTAACTTCTGAGCACTAGAGCTGCAATGAAAAATAAGGCTTAAGTTTAAAAGAAAGTGACAGTCACACATACAAAAATGTGCAAATCCCTTCCAAAACATGTATGAAAGTTAGTGTGCAGATAGTACAGCTACATGTGGCATTTCAACAGCAGATGAAAGATTAAAGGCTAATGTGACGTATCCTTAGTGTCATTCTTCCTAATGGGTAAAACCAGAAGCTGCTGGAAATGGTTGTTTGGCAAAAAATAAATGGAAAATAGAATAGTGATACTTATCTTTACACCTCCTGTGTAAGTCACCAGAGTGCAATACAGAGATGACAACTTAAAATAATTACACAGTGTCTGTTTGGTTCTATGACCAGCATACGCACAGATATGTCAGGAAATGGGCCTCCAGATCAAACAGTTAAAATAAATCACAGCTAAATGTTTTATCCTGCTGCTTCAAAGCTTCTTTGCAAATATTTTTCACATCAAGTACACAGAGCAATTAAAATTATTAGCACTGCAAGAAACTGCACTCTTTAAAAAAACCCCTCAATTTTTAAAGCTTCCCCACACAAAGATAGATTAAAATTTTTTTACAAGCAAAGAACTATCATAAAAAGAAAAGGGTCTCACAATATTACCCACAAGACAGAACATAAACTGCACTGAAAAATATCACACAGAATCGCAGAATATTCTGAGTTGGAAGGGACCCACCAGGATCAAGTAATTTCAATATCTGACTAATAACTGAATATTTTTTCTCCCAGACTTAACATTCAGGAAACATTATTTCATAGAAAACAGGTAAAAAACCAAATTTTACTTCAGTGGACTTAACAGAAGACTAAAATGATAGGTTTTCTCCTCTACGAAGAAAGGAATTATGGAAAATTTGTTGTGTCACAGGAAGCAGCTTCCAAAGGCATTTTTCCCTTGAAGTCAGTTAAATTCCTCCAACAAACTGAGAGTAAACATGTAAGGATAAGCTGGAGGTGCACCTCCAAGCAAGACAGAAGTTGCAAGCTGCATTCACAATGATATGTACTAATCACAGACACTCCCCCCAAAAAATACCAGTAGAATTGATTCAATGGAATAAATTTAATTAATATTTGTCTCACTGCTAGTGCAGCAACCAGTCTTTTTTTGGTTTTGCTGGTAATCATTGCATGCCAGAAATAGCTATTAAAATCTGCTCTTTGTTAACCACTTCATTTATTTCTTTACAGTGATCAGGCAGAGTATACAATGTCAGCTAATACGAAGCAAACTGGCTTTTTTTCCTGCAAGACAGATAGTTCTAATCTTCCTCAGTACAGATATAATTTATCTTGTTCTGTTCCATTTGATGCGCAGAAACTAATAAGGATATAGAATTGTTGCCAGAGAGCATTTATTTCTCCGAATTAAGCCCAGATCACCTAGGGGGCAAAACAATTTATGTAATGCTTCAAGACAAATGCATTAGTGATGTCATGAGTGCTACTAGTATCTTGTCAATAGAAAACAAATCTAGCTATTTCCCACCCCAAAGGGAAACAGATGGTGGTAATCTGGAAAGGCAAAACTTGCTTACATTTTACTTCACGAGAAAGAAAGGGAACAATTGTTTTCATTTTAATAGAACTAAAAAAAAAATCCTTTTGACTAAATCTCACTGAAAACTTTGGGGAGGAAAAGGTTAGGGATTTACAAGACCCTGAAGAAAATGACTCAGTGTCTGAGACATTAAGAAAAATTAAATTTTTCAGGTATCATCATAGAGGTTGATCTTTTACTAACAAAGATAAGGTGACAAATCTGTAGACGGAAAAAATGTCATCACACAAAGTTTTATTAGGCCCAGGAAGGACTGCAGAAACCTGTGTCAGTACATTCCTTTTTTATCAATGGAAGTGAAAAAGCATGGAAAAAGTTTTCTTGTTCAGAACCTCAATGGCATTTTAACATTAGCCATTTTTCCTGCCAAGAGTGAAAACACAGCACACATATGCCTTTCAAGTACTGCTTCATTTTAAGATCAACTGATAAATAATTGATAGTATTTTGACTGAGTAATGGGTTAATTGAATTTATTAAGGAAAAAAACCAAAACAACAGAACTCCAAAATTGTATTTGTAAATATAATCATCTTCAAATAAAAGAGATGTCATCTCCCCCCTGCCTTTACCCATACTTTCTCATACTCTTTTCCATTCCTACTGTTAGCTCATTACTCAAAAAGCGTCCCAGGATAAAGGACCAGGACGTGCAAGATAGAGGTCCCTACCAAGAACAAACCATAGGCTTATGAGGTGCAGGGCCAGGGGCTGGACATGATGATCCTGATGACTCCCTTTCACTCAGCATATTCTATGATTCTATGAATTCCTTTTACCTGCTTAAGATGGGGTACTAATATGGTGCCTAATAGGTATCAAAAAACCATTAATGCTTCCGTTTTTCAAAAATTTTGGTTTTTCCTCATCCAATTTCCATTAACATTTTGCATTTGTCTTCATCAATGTCTAGTTTCTAATAAAAGCCCTACTGACCTATCTTGTAATAGCATCTGTACATTCTTAATACATTTTTAATTTTAAGGAATTTAAAACTAACTGGGGAGAGGTGTCAGAGGAGCCCCATGAGCTATCTGGTAAGTAAATCAGGTTTTCCTCATCTCTTCCTCACAAAATTCTCAGTATCTGTAGCAAAGGAAGTCCAGCAAATGGTTATGTGTAGAATCCATGATTCAGTTCAAATGTCACAAAAACAATAACTTAAAGAAGGTGTACATTTGTACAAAACATTACCTCCTTAAATATGCAGGTACAAATACTGCTTGTACTTTATCTCTGCTAAATGTCTAATCTCATTTTTCACTCGAATTTGTGTTTAAAATGCTTCAGCTGTCTCTTCTACTATACATCCTGTCACATATTGTCATAGAAATTTCAGTTAGAAGTTTCTTAAAAAGAAAGAACTTCAAAAACCACTGGGGGGTTACCTAGATTATCAGACAGCTTCCAATAAGAAAAAAACATAGAACTCCTGCTGGAAGGTTTAAACTTATTTCTTACTGGGCATATATAAATGTTATGATTTGCTCGTACATTTTCAAGAAGACATTGAGGTGGCAGGCAAACACCAATAATAAACAGCTGTATAACTGAAGTTACAACATCTTGTTTTGAGAAACACATGACTGTCTGGATATAACTTGTTGTAGTCCTCTTCCATCTCTTATAGTAGATCTAACTTTATTTTTTACTGTTATTATTTCTTTAATTCAGAAAAAAACCCCAATATAATTTAGTCCAAAAAAATGGTCAATTAATAAGCATGCTACGGGGTACTTCCATACTTTCATTTCAGATTTAAGGACAAAGTGTTGAATGTGAAGAGAAAACTGCCTTGTTACTTGCATTTATTGCCATTCAAAGCAAACCTCTTAAGGCAATACAGTCCTGGCAGGAAAGTAATGCAATCATGCTTTGGTCTGCCTCTAACCAAGAGCTGACAGTGCAGAGGAAAGAAAACATATGATATTAAGTTGTATTTTTCTATGCTTTCGGTGAGTTTTTGATAGTTTTTTTCCAAACATAGATACTTTTGTCACACACCTTTTGTAACTCTAAATTACATTCTAATGATATTAATAGTTACACATTAACATACATGATGAAATAATATCCCAAAACATTTTCTTATGAAACTGAGAGCTTTAGAACCATTTGTAGGTATGGAAAACATTCAACAACAGTTTCGCTTCAAGCTAATTTGTGAATGCATGTGACAGAACTTGTGCATACAGTGTAAAATGCATACATGTTTCTCCATAGGCAAGAGCTGAAGAACAGATGAAAGTACAGAACACTTGAAAGCCATTTTCAGAAGTAGAAATCTTATGATTTATAATTTGAATGAACTAAGATTTTTTTTTTTTTGCAAGAGATAAATATATTTGGCATTTCCGTCTTCTGTCAAAAGAAAATTTCACTTACAGAAGAAAATGCTGTATTATTTATATCTATGAAAAGGCAGACCATGCCTTACTGCACTAGAGGATGAGTTTCCCTAGCAATGTTTTATACTATCTGCCCACTTACTCCACAATTTTAACTAACTGAGGAAGAAAAGCCTTTAATTTCTATTTCCTTTATTAATTTGTATCACTGCCAAAACTTCAAAAGAAGCTGTTAAAACAAAGCAGGGGGGAAAAAAATACCATGAAAGAGAAGGGAAAAAAAAAAAAAAGAGTATAACAGTATCCACTTCGGTACAGAACTATAGAGGATTTTCTATACCACCATCTGGTCCTCATTAGAATAGGATAATGTAGTTTTATCATGGCTCAAAATAAACCTAGATGATGTTAGGGACCCCAAAAGAAAGAAAAGATTTAAAAAAACAAGGAAAGTTTGGCATGGATTTTCAGGAAAAAAAAATGTACTTCCACTGTATTGTCAAAACATAGAAAAATAACCTCTTCCTTTTCCAGATTTACTTGATCTTGACCTTTTTTTAAACCAAGGAGTATAGAATCTTTTCCATGCCCACGCAGGGAGCATACAGGGAGCAAGTCTATAAACTCTCAAAGACTAACTGCTATGAAAGCAGATCTATGACTGTTTCCTGGCTATCCAATATTACCTGGGGAGAAGAATGCACTTTAGAGCCTGACAGTAAAATAGGGAGAGAAGAGGGACAGCAGCAGAACGGGAATGAGACTATCCAGAGATTCATGTTGTAGACAGGTTATAATAAAACACTTTTACTATCAGTAAATACAAGATCAGTCAGAAGTATATTATTTTTCTAGCCTGTTTATTTTCTTACAAGTTAAGTGGCTCCCATCAAAGATTAACATGAAGGACTATATCTGACTCCTGAAAGCAACGATGCTTTCCCACCAAGAAGGCTATCTTTTTGTCTGGTAAGAAATCCTCTTGCTGAGAAGAAAAAAAACCCCAAAAGTCTATAAAAAACCCCTCCAAATCACTCTGAACTGCAACCCCAAAACAACAATAAAACAATTATATGCCCTAAGCACTGTCTCTTTCCAGCATTTTCAGTGATTCTTGGCTCCTCCTGTATAACTTTTAAGAAAAAGTTACACTTTTCAAGAGTTTCAATCCTCCAGTCTTCCACTCTTATCAGCCTAATCTGACTCTGAAAGACTGGCAGAGCCAACCTGCTGTAATCTCAAAGCAAGACTTTTAAAATGTGTTTTGCTTAAATAATGGTCATAGCTTTTTTACTGAAATTTCTGATTTCAACTGACTTATATATGTGCTAATTCTGGATACATAATGCTACATACAGCATAGAGGAAATGTACCTCATGTTCCTCATGCAGCATTATATATTACAAAATCTTCAAAATATACAGGAGATTGAACAATTCTTTGTCAGGTAGATTATTCCCACAAACAAAATTTTTGCTTTGTTTTGCGATCTGACAGGCAGGGGACACAGAGGTTTTAATTCTCAGTCCCCTTCTCCATCCCTTGTGATGTTATTTCTGTATCATTATCACTTACATACACCTAAAGTCTATCTGACAGCTGTCAGTTAAAAGTTAGACCAAGTCATACCTTGTTTCAACAGATTGCTGCTGTGCATGTGGTGCTCAGCACAAGTGCAGACATCAAGCAGTAACTGCTCACAATTCTCAGCCTCGGAAGAAAGAGATGTAAGGAAATCCTCCTTCACAGGATCCACAAAATACAGTGTCTGTGCCTGCTTCCACGGAGGTTAGAGCATCATAAAATAACTTGGGTTGGACCTCAGCAGCCTTGCTCAGAACAGGGCTATGTGATCAGACCAGGAGACCAAACTGCTCAGAGCTTTTATCCTGCCAGGTCTTGAAAACCTCCAAGGATGGAGGTTCACTGAGTCTCTGCTCCACTGCTGGATTCACCTTGCAGGGGAAAAGGTTTCTCTTTACACTCAGTCTGAACTGCTCCCCATATCCGCTTTCAGTGTATACCCATTACCTCTTGCCCTTTCTGGTTGTGCTTTCTTGATTACCTACTCATAGTTGGTGGGGGGCTGCCTTCGGATCATGCACCTCAGAAGGCATCCCGTTCCAGGCTAAGTAAGCACAGCTCACTTGGCCTCCTTGCAGGAAGTGCTCCAGCCCTTGGCCATCTTGATGGTCTGCTGCAAAAGCTGCTCTTTTTCATCATTCTTGCATTGGGGGAGAAGGGGGGCAAAAAGTGGATGCAGTATTTAAATGCATTTAGCAAAGCACTGAATAGAAGACAATGGCAATTTTTGTCAACCTACTGGCTTCACTGTAGCTTATAAAGCCCTCATTTGTCCTTTTGCCTTTTCCGTCAGGGTACACTGCTGACTTATGCCCTAGTTGCTGTCTTCCAGTGTCCCTGCATCTCTACAGATGAACTGGCAGAACTCATTGAGAGGGCTTTAAACTAGGTTTGAAGGGGGAAGGGGATGCAGCAGGGCTGTCTGGAAGCAGACCCAAGGGTGGCAAGCCCGAGTTAGGGGTGAAATCAGTAGCCCAGCTGAGGTGAATGTATACTAATGCACACAGCATGGGTAACAACCAAGAAGAGCTGGAGACTATGGTATTACAACAAAGCTATGATGTGATTGCCATCACAGAAACATGGTGGGATGAGTCAAATAGCTGGAGCACTGCACTGCATGGCTACAAGCTCTTCAGAAGAGACAGAAAAGGGAGAAGAGGTGGAGGGGTGGCCCTTTATATTAGGCAGATTTTGGATGTCATAGGTATTGAAACTAATGATGATGAAGTTGAATGTTTATGGGTAAGAATTAAGGGGAAGGCCAACAAGGCTGACATTCTACTGGGCGTCTGTTATCAACCTCCCAACCAGGATGAAGAGGTGGACAGCTTATTCTATAAGCAACTGGAGAATGTTTCAGGATCATCAACCCTTGTTCTTGTAGGCGACTTCAACCTACCAGACACATGCTGGGAACTTCATACAGCAGAAAAATGGCAGTCTAGAAAGTTTTTAGAGTGTGTGGAGGATAACTTTTTGTCGCAACTGGTGGGCGAGCCCACCAGGGGAGGGACTATGTTAGACCTGTTGTTCACAAATAGAGATGGGCTGGGGGGTGATGTGGAGGTTGGAGGCCGATTGGGGCACAGTGATCATGAAATTATAGAATTCTCGATAATTGTTGAAATCAAAAGGAATATCAACAAGACCTTTACATTGGACTTCTGGAGGGCAGACTTTGGCCTGTTTAAGAGACTTATTCCAAGAGTTCCTTGGGAAACAGCCCTTGAAAACAAAGGAGTTCAGGAGAGATGGGCGTGCTTCAAAACAGAGATCTTGAGGGCATAGGAACAGACTGTCCCTGTGTACTAAAAGATGAGTCGATGAGACAAACGTCCAGCCTGGATGAACAACAAAGTTTTGAAGGAACTTAAAAATAAAAAGAAGATGTATCATCTTTTGAAGGTGGGTCGAGTTTCTCAGGAAGCGTTTAAGGGGGCTGCTAGGGCATGTAGAAAAAAAATTAGGGAGGCCAAAGCTCAGTTCGAACTTAAATTGACAACTTCTGTTAAAAGTAATAAAAAAAGTTTTTACAATTAATGGTAAAAGGAAGGGTAAGACCGGCCTTTGTTCCTTATTGGATGAGGCAGGTAACCTAGTAACTAAAGATGAGGAGAAGGCGGAAGTGCTTTATGCCTTCTTTGCCTCAGTCTTTAGTGGGAAGACAGCTTGTCCTCTAGACAACTGTCCTCAGGGGTTCATAGATGGTGTCAGAGAGCAGAATGGTCCTCTTGTTATCCAAGAAGAGGCAGTCAGAGAACTGCTGAGACACTTGGATATTCATTAATCAATGGAACCAGATGGGATCCATCCCAGGGTGATGAGGGAGCTGGCAGATGAGCTTGGGTGGCCCTTTTTATTAGGCAGATTTTGGATGTCATAGGTATTGAAACTAATGATGATGAAGTTGAATGTTTATGGGTAAGAATTAAGGGGAAGGCCAACAAGGCTGACATTCTACTGGGCGTCTGTTATCAACCTCCCAACCAGGATGAAGAGGTGGACAGCTTATTCTATAAGCAACTGGAGAATGTTTCAGGATCATCAACCCTTGTTCTTGTAGGCGACTTCAACCTACCAGACACATGCTGGGAACTTCATACAGCAGAAAAATGGCAGTCTAGAAAGTTTTTAGAGTGTGTGGAGGATAACTTTTTGCCGCAGCTGGTGGGCAAACCCACCAGGGGAGGGACTATGTTAGACCTGTTGTTCACAAATAGGGATGGACTGGGGGGTGATGTGGAGGTTGGAGGCTGCTTGGGGCACAGTGATCATGAAATTATGGAATTCTCGGTAATTGATGAAATCAGGAGGAATATCAATAAGACCTTTACTTTGGCCTGTTTAAGAGACTTATTCAGAGAGTTCCTTGGGAAACAGCCCTTGAAAACAAAGGAGTTCAGGAGAGATGGGCGTGTTTCAAAACAGAGATCTTGAGGGCACAAGAACAGACTGTCCCTGTGTGCCAAAAGATGAGTCGATGAGGCAAACATCCAGCCTGGATGAGCAACAAGGTTTTGAAGGAACTTGGAAATAAAAAGAAGATGTATCGTCTATTGAAGGTGGGTCGGGTTTCTCAGAAAGTGTTTAAGGGGGCTGCTAGGGCATGTAGAAAAAAAATTAGGGAGGCCAAAGCTCAGTTCGAACTTAAATTGGCAACTTCTGTTAAAAGTAATAAAAAAAGTTTTTACAAATATATTAATGGTAAAAGGAAGGGTAAGACTGACCTTTGTTCCTTATTGGATGAGGCAGGTAACCTAGTAACTAAAGATGAGGAGAAGGCGGAAGTGCTTAATGCCTTCTTTGCCTCAGTCTTTAGTGGGAAGACAGCTTGTCCTCTAGACAACTGTCCTCAGGGGTTCATAGATGGTGTCAGAGAGCAGAATGGTCCTCTTGTTATCCAAGAAGAGGCAGTCAGAGAACTGCTGAGACACTTGGATATTTATAAATCAATGGGACCAGATGGGATCCATCCCAGGGTGATGAGGGAGCTGGCAGATGAGCTT
>NW_008237890.1:816374-821412 GCF_000691975.1 Corvus brachyrhynchos
AGGAGGGCTCTGCAGAGAGACTTGGATCGGTTGGATGGATGGGCAGAGTCCAACAGGTGGAAGTTTAGTAAGTCCAAGTGCCGAGTTCTGCATTTTGGCCACAAAAATCCCCTACAACGTTACAAACTGGGGACAGTGTGGCTGGAGAGTGTCTGGGAGGAAAGGGACTGGGGGTTGCTGGATGACAGCCAACTGAATATGAGCCAGCAGTGTGCCTTGGTGGCCAAGAAGGCCAACGGCATCCTGGCTTGCATTAGGAATGGTGCGGCCAGCAGGAGCAGGGAGGTCATTCTTCCCCTGTACTCGGCACTGGTGAGGCTGCACCTTGAGTGCTGTGTCCAGTTCTGCGTCCCTCAGTTTAGGAAGGATGTTGAGATGCTTGAGCGTGTCCAGAGGAGGGCAACAAGATTGGTGAGGGGCTTGGAACACAAACCCTATGAGGAACGACTGAGGGAACTAGGGTTGTTTAGCCTGGAGAAAAGGAGACTCAGAGGTGACCTTATCACTCTCTACAACTTCCTAAAAGGAGGTTGTAGATGGGGGTTGGTCTCTTCCACCAGGCAGCAACTGACAGAAAAAGAGGACACTGTCTCAAGCTGTGTCAAGGAAGGTATAGGTTGGATATTAGGAAAAAGTTTTTCATGTAAAGAATAATAAAGTACTGGAATGGTCTACCCAGGGAGGTGGTAGAGTCACCATCTCTGGATGTGTTTAAAAAAAGACTGGACATGGCACTTGGTGCCATAGTTGAGGTGTTAGGGCATGGGTTTGACTCTAAGATCTTGGAGGTCTCTTCCAACCTCGTTGTTCTGTGATTCTGTGTGATTCTGTGAATTGCTCCCACTTTTCAGCTCCCAGTCTGTGTTGCGACCAAGGACATTCAGCTGACACTTAAATCATGTCAGCTTTCCTGAACTCCTTTATCCTTCAGAGTTCCTATGACACCTCACCTACCAGTTTGCCAAGCAAGGTGAAATCCTCTCTCCCAATGTCCAGGGTCTGCAACTCATCTTGCCACAATCAAGTCTGCCTCTAATATTACAGTTCTCTCTTATTTGTAAATAACAAATTGAGCTGTGCATGATGGCCCTTGGATAGCCCATCTGGTTACACACATACCTGTATCAAGCAGTTATTCCTCACATTTTTGCAGAAATGTACTCAATTGCTTATGTCCTCCTATTTATGGCACTTCCAGCAGACTTTATGGAGACTACAGTCTCATGAGAATCAATCAGTAACCCAGAGACCTTCAGCTGTTAAGAAAACAGCTTCTTGTTTCTTCATGCACTTTGTTACTCTGATTGGTGACCTGCAGCATGCTCCTTCCACAGTGTCCTGTTTTGTGGACTCTACTTTTACAATAACCCACAAGCTACACCTTCTCATCATGGGTATCACCACTCCTTGTCTTTCCTTCCTGTCTTTCCTGAAGAGCTAGTGTCTGTCTGCTACAGATTTCAAGTCTCATGAGCTGCCCTATCACATCTCAGTTATTCCCATGATGTTGCAGTTTTTGTGATCAGAGACAGCTCTTGTTCTTCCTGCTTGTTTCTCAGGGTGTGTACATATGTGCTTGCACAGGTACAAGCTTCCTTTCTCCAGAACCATCAACACCGCAGAAAATCCCAGCACACTGTCTCATAAAAGCTTCTGCAAGGATCAGATACATTCTAGACTTCTTTATTTAACATCTGCTGCTACAGCAAAATGCTCCTATTGTCCTGTTGTAGTAGAAACAATTTTTTTTTGGATGGCAGAATGTGATTTACTTTTTGATTTGGAGAAAACACAGAGGTTTTTCATTTTCTGGGGTTTGGGGTTTTTTTTCAAAACCAGAATAAAGTGCTCTGCAATAGCTTAGAGAATTCATTGTGCTCTATTTACCACCTATTCACTTCATTTCAGTAGGCAGGCCTCTATGCAACACAATTTTCTCTTCCATTCTCTGACCAGTGAATCAGTGAATTCTCTTACTCTGAATTTCTGCTTCTCTCCTCACTGCTTTTTTGTACAGTTTTCCCAGAAATGTATCTAGGTAAAAACTTGAATAGCTAGACAACATCAAGAGATGCACTTAACCCCTAGGTCTGATTGTTATACATAAAAATACCAAAACAAATGAGCCAGATACTGCCTTCCCATGTATCATCTTGTGATAGAGAAAAGAGTGATACAACAAAATTACAAACAAGTCTTCAATTCAGATCTCATTATTAATGATTAAGCTAATATGAGAAAGAGTAAAAAGGTCTGTCATTAAAGGATTCAGTGTATCACCAATTATTTGTGGCATTCCAATGAAAAATGTCTTCTAGTTAAGTAATTAAACACTTATACACTGAGATATAACTGAAAACAGTTACAAAGGATTTTAAATGCTTCAAGGACTTAAATTTTTTAGTTGTATGGACTAGAAACCACTGGTTACTATGCAGTATTATTCCCATACACACCAAGATACCTTCATGTAATTCAACTCTTATAATACCACTGCAAAAAGAACCAAAACCCCTGTTATTAAAACAAAATCTCAGCTTCCTCCTCCATAGGGTTATCTTTCAGGTAGTGCAGACGTGCTATATACAGGAGAACTGAGATATGAGTTGGTTTCCTCTGTGTAGAGTTTCCCAAGGAAAGAAGAAAAAGCAAGTTTTTAGAGCCAAAAGCAGTGCTACCTCTATAAAAATAACAGCAGGACACAAACTAATATCTAACTGGTGGAGTGGGATGGGGTGTCAGGGGAGGGAGTGGCATAATACTGAGTTGGTGGGGTCCTGTTCAAAATTAAAGAAATAATTTTTGATTCCTCTAAATGCATTAGGAAACCTGGCTAAAATTTGACAGGAGACCTTAGGCTTTTCTATGTCTATACCCTAAATTAAAAGCCTTTAAAATTGTGTTTAGAATGGCTTTTACACATCACTGTAAGAATGCTCCTCTGAGATGCAAAGTTAGTAAGCTCTTCTTTATGCAATCCTAGAATCAAATTCATTAGCAGTAAATTAGAATTTTAATCTATACTGTGCTGTGACCTTCTGCCATAACTTTGCTTCTTATCACTCTAAATAACACTACATATAGAGTATACAAGGTTGTTTTAGTATATTTTGTATTATTTGAAGACAATGTACTTGTATTATGCACTAATCAAACTTAAGCCTGTCTCATCACAATAAAATCTTTAGGAGCATCACAGTATGTGAAGTCAGACAAATTCCTATTAAAACAACCTGTCAGGGTTCTTTGACACCTGGTTCTCGACAGTAATGTCAGGGTCTAGAAATATTAATAAGAAATATTTAAAGTGTTCTCATCCATACTGAGAAAAGCATAATCAGCCACAAACATTTCTGCATTCCTACTTGCCACTTTCAGATATGTATCTTTATCCAGGCTGCCTTCTACATCTTAAAACGGCTTTCTTAGTAAATAGCTATTGCAATAGCTTTCTCAAGGTATACATTTGGGATGTTAAAAAAAACCCAAAACAAACAAGGAATGAAAGTCTCACCAGAACAGAAAGTACAGAACATAGCACTTCGACTAAAGAAATTAATGAAATCCCCATATTTAATTGTGTTAAGAGCACACACAGAGCTCACAAAAATAAACAATCTGCTATAACTGCTCTGTGGCCTGGAGAAGAGACCTCCTCTAACCCAGTCAGCCTCACTAAAAGCACTTTGCAAGGCCATAAACTAGTCCTGAGCTGTAGATCTGATACATTAAAGTGCTTGAAAATAATTTTGCAAACGACACTTTAAGGAGCAGGCTCATGATAAAAAATGAAGTCTCAACAAACTTCTACCACAAACAGTCTGCACTTGACACAGACTGGTAGTTCATTCTGGAGCCACATGAAGACAATACAAACAACTGGCAAGTCCTTCAACACCAAGGCAAACAGTTGAGTTTTTATTACTCTTCCAAAAAGCACTAAGATACAATTTACAACGCCACAATCCCTTCTTTTCAGAGTTATCCCAAGAAAGGTGTAAAGAAAAAAAACATGCCCAACATATTTTAATATTGTCTTATTCGGAAGTAGTTGAGCTGGTTTGGGTGTCCAGCACACATCACAATGACTCTAAAACTGACTGAGCTTTAGCATGCACCAAGGTTTGGGATTTGGAGGGGTCTTTACCAACTTCTGTCATGTATTTGCCTTCTTATTCTTGTAACAGCCTCTTTCCAACCTACAATCTTACACACAGAATAAGTCCAATCTTACACACAGAATAAGTCAATCACTAAACAGCTTTGTATTTTCTCTCTCTTCAGAGGACGGCATACACCTACTTGAGGGATTTTTGCTTAAAAATAAAAACTGTTCTGTCACAGAAATGAATAGCAAAAAAATCTTGTTCCAAGCATTTTACAGGACACTTGTTCATCTACAAGGAGCAGGAGAAGCTTTCACAGGTTCTGACTGTCTCAGCAACACCTACTGTGTTTCATTCCAGTTCTACCCAAAGAGTAACTAGTTCATTTCTGTGCAGTGTCACACAACCATTGCTAGTAGGGAAGGCATTCTAGCTGAAACAATTTTGATGACTTCTTGACGGACATCAATTGGCTTGAAGTAACAATTGTACCCTATTCCTTTAACATTTTAATCATGGGGCACTTTAAGGACATTCAGAAGCTATGAAAAGCTCCAAGAACTTTTGATCCCATATGTTGTTTTAGGGTCGATTTGCATTTAAATCAGATCAGTATTTTTGAATATCTTATAGTGAATACATCATATTGCTTCAAGTGTAAGCTTCTATTTTATTAATAAATATGATTGTTTTCAGAGAAAGATGGGTGAACTGATAGCATCCAAGTCCCAGTATTTCACCGTAAGAAAATGTATAATTGCTTTAAGTTAAGCTATTCATTCAGGTCCTAGCCTGACCTAACTTCTCCGAGTATTTCTAGTTATGATTTTTGTCTAAAAGCAAATAAATCAAGCTATACCATTTTCTACAAATAGCCTGAAAGTCTAACAGTAGACTCCAGACACATCACAGGTTTTAGTCACATATGGAAA
>NW_008237890.1:821430-878823 GCF_000691975.1 Corvus brachyrhynchos
ACACTCTCCCCAAGCTTAAAGCAGGGCTACTTTCTTCCATCCCCTAATGACATAAAATTTAGTTCTCCCCCTGCCTCCACTGCATCTTTTACACCAGATTCAACTTTACACTTCATGCATTTTCAAAAGATGGTGGTTTTCTAACATGGCAGGTGTGTCTGCAAACACAGTAGGGATCAGAGATGATCAGGTGTTTGTAGTGCTGGAAAGAAATGTACTATGCTGACCATAACTATTGTCAAAAAGAAGAAATACAATGCAGGGGAAGTTCGTAAAGAGCAATGTGCAAGAATTTTATATGGAATTTTGAAAAGGTTTTTTTGTAACTGCCCTTGAAGTTTGTTTTTTATAAATGCCTGAGCATTTGAGCTAGAACTAGCCAAGGCAAAGACTGGCATTCAAAGTCTGCAGCTACCTACAAATGTTAGCTTGAATTCAAGCTCTTTACTCAACTCTTCCTTTCTGTTTGCATAACAGAGAAGCAGATCATGAAGCAAGCTTCCACTTTAATTTCACTATCAATCTGTCAAACTGAAAACCTTCCTGTTATCTGGATTTCCAAAAACCTTGGGGGTTGGAGCAGCACCTCTGTGTGGAGGAAAAAAAATAAAAAGATTTGTACACAAAACTTGTGATTGCATCTAAGAAACAGAAAATTATGTCTACAAACCTTGCAAAAAGTTGCTTTTCTTTGAACAGTTAAGAGTTATCCACTATTTTAATATATCTTCTTTCCTTAAGCTATCTTTCTTCTTCTTAGACCCATTTCCAGGGTCACCTTCAGAGTTAGGTTTACTTGTGATCCTACAAAACCTACTGTCTTGTCTGCACACTGCTTTGTAAGCTAAAATATGCCATCTACTGGCAATTTATTAAACTGGAAGTTCATCCGTCACTACTTGGGTATTTTAAAATTTTAACCTGTGTTCAATTTAAATGCAAAACTAAAGGAAAAGAATTCCAGCTAAATCCTTCAGATCGCATTCCAGCGCTTAGCATTCAAATATTACAAGAAAGTTACAAGATATTTAGTGACAATTAAGAAAGCTATAACTAGTGCTATTCTGTAGGTCTGTTCAGCACAGCTTTCTGAACCTTGATCAAACTGTTTTTCCTTTTTCTCTGCTGCTATTTTCTTATTTTATGAGAGGGAATAAAACATCCCCATGCTCTAGTCTGAGGTTTCCAGAACAATTAATAGCTGCAGTTACCTGATTGAACTTTAAGCAAAAAGCTGTTTGAAAGACTTCCTTATAGTGGAAGAGTTGAAACATATTTAACTCATGTATCTTAAGAGTATAAGATCCATGTTTTAGCAACCACACTATTACTGATTCACTTTAACATATACATGTTTCTCAACACTGCAGTAGCACAGCTGCACTTGAGTGCGAGCTCAACTTGAGCATAAGTGTACTTTTCAAACTAGGTTTCCAAAACTGTGTTTTTAGGGTCTGGCTACTAGTTTTCACTTCTACAGTTTGTTAAGGCAGACTGTTGAGGAAGTTCTTTGACACAGAGAACAGGTGCTTTACACACCTGAGCCTGGTAACCACACAGGAACTGGCGGAGCACGCAAACGGAGCACCTTTAACCCTGAGAGGAGCGCAAAGCTCAGCAGCTGCAGCTGCCAGCCCAGCCCCGTGCAGGCAGAGAGCCGCGGGTGACCTTCCCCGCACCGCCGCCAGCCTCTGCCACCTGCAGCCGCAGAAACTCCCGCTGTCCCTTCAGGCTGTCGCTCACGGCCTCCGAGCAGACCAAGCCCATCCCGGCGCGCAGCGCAGGAAACACCCGACAGGCGGCGCGGCGAGCCGGGAACCCGGGTGAGGAGAGCCGCCCCCGGGCGGAGCCTGTCCTGGCTCCCGCCCACCTTCACCCCTCTCCTCCCCCCCGCCTTCGTCCGTAGAACCGTCTCAAGAAATTTGGAGAAACCCATCCCGTATAAATATACACACAGGCCCTGGTAGGCTCACCACTCGGGTGTGATGTATCTAGGCACTGCATATAAATCAACAAGGAAAGGAATTAAAAATGCCTTTGACACTTAACGCTTCCTATCTTGCTGTGCCTTTCATCATGTTTTCATGGCATCATCATCCGTAATTAAAGGCTGGCTTTGAAATCCAAAGGAATTAAATTTTCATGCTTCAAAATGTTGAGGCAGAAATCATGCTCCGTCAGTTGGCCTTTAAAACGGCGATACAAATAGGAGCTAGAAGTACAGAACTACAGAATATTCTGAGTTGGAAGGGAACCACAAGGATCGTCGAGTCCAACTCTTAAGTATATGGCCCATACAGAGATCAGACCTACAATCTTGATATTATTAGCACCATGCTCTAATATCCAGAATTCTTTTGGCACTAAAGAGTATCTTCATTCAGTTTTCCAACTTGATTCTGTGAGGATATATGGCACCTCAAACTCCACCTCATAGTACAATTTGACATCTCATCTTACCCCAAAAAATTAATGCTTTTCCCAGAAAGAGTCTACTCATTCAATCTGCTGACATCCGGATATGCAAATGTTGTTTTTGCCAATACTCATTTTCTAAATTCAGGCATTTTTCAAAGAGTTTTGTTTGGGAAAAAAAAGTACTGAGAAGACAGCTGTCTTCCTTTTTTAAAATTTTTTTTCTAATTACTGGTAGAGAAAAAGCGAGAGAAAAGTAAGGAAAAAATAATGATTTTTTTCTTGTGAAAGCTTGCTTAGCATTTTTACTTGAACTAAAGAACTTGAAGTATAGAACTTCCAAGAACTTGAAGTATTTTAGTGATATTTTGAAAATGTCTATGACTTTCTGAAGTACTTAACAAGTATGTAATTTCTCCCATCGATCTCTGATGCAGCAGAGATCCCGGGAGAAATTTCTTGGTATACTCCAGCTCCACGCAAGATGGCACTACTGCACTGCCAGCCGCTGACTGTATTTCTTTAACTAGACTTCATCAGAGAGAATTGTGATTGATGGGTCTCTCACTGATTAGTTTGTGAGAAGGTAATTTTCCTTCAAAGCAGGTTACCAAAGATACCATCCATCACCCACTAAGCCCTTTGCAGCCAAGCAAACCATTTTGGTCTGTCCAAATATTTTCTTTTTAGGAGAAAGGTGTTTCAGAGTGCAGTAGACCTCTATATTGCAGCTCTTACAGACCTCTGTGTTACAGAGTTCTTCTTTCTGTGGAGACATTGATGGGGCAGCAGATTTAAATAATACAGGAATAGATAATGAGGAGGTGGAGGGGCAGAACTCTGGCTTATTGATAGGGAAATGGTGCAGTTTCTGAAGAAAGGATCTAGGATTTAAGAAGCAGCATAGAGAATGGAAGTAAGTTTCCATAGGGCGTAAAAAGCCACTGTGATCCATGCCTGTGGAAGGGAGGCTGGTTTGAACTACACCAGACTGCTAACATGGGGAAGAGCCCACCTGCAGCAAGGGCTGCAGCTCTTGCCTCTCTTTGTTGGCACCACTTGCTGCTCCAGACATGAGCTGAATGATGTGATTTCACTGACACTGTCAATATTGATGGCCCCACGCTGGGGGACGTTGCCTCTCCTGTTTGAATTCCCAGTCTGTTGGCTCATGGTATGGAGACCACAGCAAAAAATCAGACAGCATCATATATTGCATGATGCTGTTAGGTTGTCAGCATTTCTGAAGGCAGGAAGTGTTTCTGCAGTCCAGAAAACTACAGGTGTTGCTGCCATTACAGAAGACCCATGCATATATATAAATACATATAAAGACATTTTGTAGTAACACCAATCTAGCAGCCATTAGAGAGGCAGTCCTGTCTCCTTTGTTCTTACTGTCTTTTTAAAAATAATATTTAAATTATAAGATGTATTTTCTCCACAAACAGCTGGCCCAAAAATAATTGAACCTTGGAAATGTTGACTGTGGTACCTTAAAAAAAAATTTGACTCAACTAAAAATGGAAATAGTTATAATTTGTGCCAATGCAGATATTTCTTGGGTAATTTATTTGTGATTTTTTCATGATGAGGAAGAAAGAGGAACATAGAATTAGAACCAGAAGAAATATTTGAAAGAAAGCAAGCGTTCTTCCTCTTATCTTTATATGTAGCACAATTGGATGCATCAGTTGGAATTTTATCATAATGGGTGTTAAACAATTCATTATTCACTTCAATGATCTAATCCAGATTGATCATATCAGCTCAGGTCCAGTGAAGCATATCAGGCTAGAGATATCTTGTAGAACTAGTATCTGGAAAGTAGGTTATGTCTGTAACAGTCTGCCTGATTGATTTAATTGAACTCAAAAGATTATCTACAAACTTAAATTCCAAAATCTATCAATCCAAATAGTTAGTTTGAAAGAAATACAGATCAATGTCCTGAATTTGTTGTATTAACAAACCCGTTTCCTTGTTTTACCATAGTATATTTACTTAATTATGATAGAAGTGTATTGGCTGTAAACATAAATGACTGTAAGACATTTTAACCCCATAATAACTAACTATTTAACTTGTGACAATAACTTTTTTTTTTTAAATTAGGAATGAATGTCCAGCAAAACAATCCAAATTTCTAATACTTAATGAAGAAAGATGATTGCAACCTTGAAGATTTTTATGTATTTTTTTTACTATTGGACTTCTGAAAACAGGAAATGTGTGAATGAATATCCTAGCAGCAACACAGTGCAAAGAAAAACCTGTAGGTTTGACACAGCATTTTTTATTTGCTGTAGGGGAAGTCCCTATGTTATGTACTCTTAGTTGACTAAAGCATTTATCATAACCTGGAAGCTTCCACTTCATTCTGGGAATGTTTTTGTGGTCATTTTTTGTTCTTATTGGAAAGAAACTTCACAGCTTGGTTTATGACTATTTTCTCTGGCGTTGTGACTGTTTTGTAAGTTCATGTACACCGCATAGTGGTGTAAGTAAATTTGCCATTTACAAATGTCATGTTTATTGCTAAACTATTTGAAGCTTGCTAAACTATGAGCTTCCTCTGAGTCTTTTATTTGGGTTCCTATTTGCCTTGAGGCCTCTGTGCTCCTCTGCCTTTGTGGAGATGGATCTCTATTGGGCTGATATCCCCTGGGAAGGGCCTGAAAGCAGCAGGGTCAGCAGTCATTGTCTCTCTGGAGGTGTATGTGAGGGGTGTGCAGAGGAGCTTTTATTGCACAACCTAATATATACATCCTTTCTGAGGCACTCATGACATGGTTTTGGAAGATTTGAACACAATTAAAACAATTGCTGTCAAACACTTCCATATCAATGTGCGGTATCAACAGAAAACCCAGTGGTTTCCAGGTAGGGATTCCTGTGGTTTCTCAAGCACCTGATGGCTTATGTCCCATAAAACCATTAACTACGTACTGCAGGTGGCAGTACCTGGTGCTTAGGGCATAGAGAGCATAGGGGTTTGAGTGTCCTTCTCCTCCTTCAGTACACATCTCTGCAACCTGTATGCCACCATGAGTCACAATTTTGTATCTGATTTATGTATCACCCTGTAAATATACCCACTAGTAAACTGTTCTCACAACGGCTGCTTGGTTCTTTGGTAATGTCCTGAGTAATATTCTTATTTCAGGGTCGCTCTCTTGGAGAAAACTTATGGCAGAGATCTTGCTAGGGTTATGTTTCATAACATAAGAAATGTTATCACAGCAAAGATACTATATACCACACTGTATTTCCAGATTGTATTATCAGGTTGTTAAATTGGAGGTTGATCTCTAGGAAGGATCTTTAAGTGGCAGGGAACAGAACTATTTAAATATATTGCTTCTTTGTCTCTGGCAAAGCAGGACGTAACTCCTGGAATTTACGGATATCCTGGATACTGTGTCATAATTTGCAGTCCTTTGGCACCAGTCATCCTCCTCCTCAGTATGTATCAGTCATGTAAGCCATCCGTTCGGCAAGTGAATAAAGTGATCTCGCCACGCTGAAAAAGAAAGGATAAGGAAAGGGCAAGGGAAGCAGGGTGGGGTGGGGGAGGTACTGATGCTGCTTTTGGTTTTGTTTTCTAGAGCTCTCGGCTCTCAGGAATAGACAAGTTTCCCGGAGAGTTCCCTGTTTCGCCGCGGCTGAAGCGTTGGGAAACGTGAGGCTTAGGAGCACGGCGCGGGGGGGTTTCGGGACGCGTTTCTGCGAAGCGCCGCGGCCGGGAGCAGTTCCCGGCATTGCCACGGCCGGCGAACCCTCAGCGGGGGGGCCGGGGCGTAACACATCTGCTCCGGCCGAGGCCGGGCCGAGGTGGGCCTTCGCAGAGCTCCGGTGGCCAGGAAGGAGCCGCCAGGTAGGAGGAGCCGCCAGGCAGGGAGAGCCGGCGCGCAGCTCTGCGGAGCGCGGGGCTGCTGGCAGCGGGAGCCCCATCCCGGGGCTGCACCCACCTCATCCTGCCCTGAAGCGACCCCGCGGCCGCCCCAGCCTGCCCGGGCGCGTTGTCCCTGAAGCCATTTGCTTTCCTTGGGAATGCTCGGTGGCAGGCAGGACTGAGACAGGTGTCTGGGAAATTTGTTGCGAAACAGGTGAAAAAACCCCCTCAAACCCCACCATCGTAGTGTAGAACTGTGCAGTAAAATGTGTTTCTGTGCATGTAGATGTGTGTGTGTGTGTATAAATATAGGAATATGTGTGTATATACAAAAAATTAAACAATAAGAACGAGGAGAAACTCAACCAAAAAAACCCCCACCTGTCCTGGTCTTTTATTTGCTGCTAAACATTTACATGGAAAATGCAACCCTGTGACCTCGAGGCAAGCGAAGAAAAAGTGGAAATTAATTTCCTGACATTGAAAGGTCACTACATCAGGGGCGTACTTTATCTCACATACTTTATAAATGTGTTTCAGTTTCTTTCTGTTGCACTTTTTTTTTTGGTTTCTTTACTGAGACAATATCATTTAGCCTATTTTTAAGAGCAGCAAATAAACCAGTGGAAATTGACATTCATCTATCTCACCTGCTGCGGATATCCACCCCCTCAACCTCCTAAGGTAGTTTCAGGTTGTTAACAACCTGAATGTTACACTTGACTATTTTATATACCGTGGTTTCCACATTCATCTCACACATCAAGTAAAAACATTACCCTTAACCAGTTTTGTATATTACGTGTTTTTTATTCCATGACAGATACTATGAGTGGGCTGTCAAGTGGAAAGAAGAAAACACTGAAAATTTTAAGTGGTCATTTCACAGTATTTAACTCTTCTGAGAATTTCAACCCTTTTCTGAGGTATGCGAAAACAATTTAAGTGAATGGATTTACACTGAAACATATGTTTAAAGTTGTGTTTTGTGCTGTTGACCTGGTTCTCCCACTACAGTCTGCAAGTTAATGTGAGTACATCCTTTTGCTTCTAATCTTTGGGGGGAAGTGACGAGGGGGGTTCTGTGTTCTTAAATGACTTCTAAAGTCAAGAAAATGAAAAAGGCAGTGCTCTCTATTTTTTGCTAACTGAGAGTATAGGATTAAGAACTCTTCTTTCACTACTCAGTAGCAAGGCAAGGGGCCTTCATTGTGGCCAAATCTTGGGAAGTGAATATCTGTCTTTACCAGAGGAGGGTAGGAAATGCTTTTCCCATTATTCCTACATTATTCCTATTCCTATGACCTTTATGGACATGAGAAAGTAGTGCAGAAAGTTCTAGTTAGTTGTCTAGTGCTGTTTGGCCCTGCTTGAGATTAATAATCTAGGGACCCTGAATTTGTGTAGATGGACAACCAGTTGCAACTGGTGTTCCAAGGACTGGTGCTCACACACAGCTTTGATTGGATTACCTGTTTCTTAAAATGCCCGTGGCATTTTATGTTCTAATTTTTGCAACATTTATGTCTTTAGTTACAGTGAACCACTATTAGCAATCGAGAATTTTCCCTACTGGGGAACTTTCCAATAATGGGGAAGTTTCCTGAAGAAGTAGGTGTAGTTACATCAACATTTAAGTTGTCACATGAAGTCTTTCAACAAATAGTTCTGTTTTTCCTGTCTTCTTCATTTGATAGTGGGGCAAATATGCAGCAGCAGTAGTGAGGAGCATTTTGCACAGTGAATATATTTTGCTTTTAAAAAAATATTTGCCACGGCTGTTGGAAGCTGACAGGAGGACAGAAGGGGCGTTGTGGTAGGTTCTGTAAGAAAAACAGCAACCAGATAGCTTTATGATTGACATCAAGGTCTCAAACTGATCCAGAGGATCCTTCTGCTCAGGGTGAAACAGGAGAAGGTTCTATAATGGTTATTGCAGTGGTTTTCTTTTTTCATGCACATCTGGAGTTGACCTGGACCTACATTTTTATCTCTCTGAAAGTGAAAAATTGAATACAGCAGCAGACTTTCTCAGGCTTGAGGAAATCTGTAAGTAATAGTCATACTTCTTTTGTGTATTGTAAAGTTTGTTTTCCCTCCACAGTGGGAGAAAACACGCTAATAAATTTCAGCAATTGCAGGACATAAACATGGGTCTTAGAACTATAAAAGCTAACTTGTTGTCATCTGTCTTCCAGGAGTTAATCAGAACACCTCTCCTGGTGATCATGCCAACATTCAGATTTCCTTCAAAAAGGTGGACAGGGGTTTCAGGCATGAGTATGGGTATGTTTCAGTATCCTGACTGTAGTGCACATACTGTTTGTTCCAAGCAGTGTACTATTTCAGGCAGTCTATTTTGCTCTGAGCAGTCTACACCTCTATTAAAAAAAAAAACAAACTAGAAAGTATTTGAGTCTGAGTGTTCTGCAGCTCTGGTCATTCTGACATGGGGAGTGCAAAGCAATACCCATCAGTCTCAATGGCAGGCTTGTTTCCAGAGTAAGTGTGATCATGGCACACTTGTGAGATTGGTATATCTCTACCTTGTTTGAGAAGCTTTACTTTGGAGCTTAGTTGGTGATCTGGAGTGCTTGTTACTCAAGCAGGGGAATAATGATGGAGGCATTCTAATTCATACATGTTCAGAGAAGCTCTTGGAGACCCACAGGATTAGGCTGCAATTTTCTCGTGCTTTCAAGGACATGGCTTAGGAATAAATTTGGTACCTAACCACTTTATGAAGCCTAGGATTTATCAATGAATCAGGTCTTGCACCCTGAGAATCTTCTTTGTATTTTTCGTGCACTTGTTTTCAGAATGTGCTTAGATTGTTTACAATGTAGTAGGTTGCCTTCCTTTCTCAGCTCCGTATACATTGACTTCTGCAAATCAGCTGTTGGTATCATTTGAGGAAATTTGAGGAAAAGCAGTAGCTTGAATCAAATTCTGTGAAAAGTCTAGTTCCCTTAAGGCACAACACTGTAAAGGTACATGTGCCTTATGAATTCAGGACAATATTGGTTTTTTACTATCATACTGAAGTTGGCAATCAGAGAAAGAAGGATTAAAGAAAAATGGTGAAGAATGGCACTCAAGATAGAATTTCATCAGTTAGGAAATGCCATGGATATTACAGTTGTTTAATTTCTTATACAAATTCTGAAACTCTCACTAGAAAACAGTTAAAGGCAGTCCCTCCTTATTTTTGGGGATGTTTGGGTATCCAAAATTGGGACTTTATTTAGAAAAAAATCCACCATTTTCTGTGTTAATGAAAGATATCCATTGCGGTGTTTGTATTTTTCTTAACAGTAAGTTGAAAAATGATGGCACTAGTGGATATTAGTATTGTTCTGACCTAAAATACTGACTTACCAAAAGCAGTGGGTGTGCGAAGATTAAATGTATGAGTTGATATTAATAAGCATTTTAAAATGTTAAACTGTGTAGGAGTACAAAACCTATGTCAGTAAAGAGGGGAAAAACTTCTGACAGAAAAGTGACGTTACTTGTATATTCAGAGGTAAAGCAGCAGAAATTCAAGACAATAGATTCTGCTTGTAGATTGACTGGCTTTGTCACTATTTTACAAAGGCACTATTGAGTAAATAGTTGGTAAATAGTCGTTATTGTGTAAATACTTGTTACAGATGAACTACTGCATGGATTGCTTTCACAATGTGTGTAACTTCGTGAGCCTTGTGATAAGTACTGTGGGACCAGGGTAAAAAAGCAGGGTGTACTCCCAGCGTGGTAAAGTTAACAGGTGGGGAAGAACCACGTTCTATTTTCTCCAGTGACTGAATACAGAGAATTCTTTCATTCTCCTACTAAGAGAAACATTTCCTGCTACAGTTAGGGGAACAATTGTGTATTTGTGAGTCATTATTTACTAATCAACAGATAATGATAAAGCATCTATTTAGCCATTATCAAGAACAGATGTTTAAAGCAAATTAAGTAAGAGGTTTTTCCTCGACCCACCCATGCAGGAAGATTTCTGCCTGATTATCTACTGGGTGCAGTTTTGTCCTGTTTTTGATTAGGGTGGAATTCAGTGTCTTCTGTCCAGTTCTTTGTGGGGACTGACTATAAAGTGTATTTTACAGTGCAAGTCAGAAAATAAGAATGTATTTATATTTTTCTATTATTTTATCATTTTAGGTTCTATATACACCATGGGAAGACCTTTGGTTTTGTATATATTTTTATTCTACTGGCATTTCCTAAATGGTAAGAAGCCAAGTCATAAAAAGCAGTAGAACTGTTTTAGTATGTTTTCTTTCCATGTAAAAGCACAGAAATGTTAATTTCCCCAGTCTTCCTTCAGCTGCTAGCATTTGAGGTTTTTTCCTTAATGTTTTAAGTAAAAAGCTCAAAGCATGGATTTAAATCAAACTAGATGCCTGTGCTTTGATATGGGGCCAGGTTAAAATCCCTGTCTGTTCCAGCAGAGACACCATTTCAAACAAGGTACCGTTTGCATTACACAAAAGGTTTTTTTGGCTCTATAAAACCTGGGAATTGTTGTGTATTCTCTACCATTGTGTGCAAAACCAACCGGCATTTATATAAACAGAACATTCGCATCAGAGGAACTAACACTTGCCTGTTACCATGGCAGTGTTCTCAAAGCAACGGCTGAGGGGCTGTGCTAAAAACTACTGTTTTTAGTACAGCATCACACTGTGTGTGTGCATAAAGCAGGTGTCTGCAGGTATAAGTGCCCATTGTGTGTGCACACAGCACAGGTCTCGTGTTTTGTCACACACTTGGACAAGCGCTTACCAAAATGTTTAACTTTTCAGAACAGAGCAAATACTTTGGTCCTTAAAATCTCCTATGGATATGGTAAGACATTACTTCAAAGATTAGGTGTATTATTGAAAAACTAAGTTTTCTTCCAAATTTTGTTTTTCAGCTTTATTCACTGTTGAAGCTCCTCAGTCACTCTACACTGTGGAGCATGGGAGCAATGTGACCATGGAATGCACATTTCCAGTGAATGGGAAATTAAAATTTAGAGATTTAAGTGTCAGCTGGGAAAAGAAAGATGAGTTGAAGCAGGTTTATGAACTTGTCAAAGGAGAGGAACACTTCAAAAATCAGCACAGTGACTTTAGGGGAAGAATAAAATTGTTGAAAGAGAATCTGAACTTGGGACAGTCTCTCCTTCAGATCACTGATGTGAAGCTCAGAGATGCAGGGGTTTACCGCTGTGTTATTGCCTATGAGGGAGCTGACTACAAGACAATTCATCTAAAAGTAAAGGGTGAGTGTGCTACTACCAGAGGTTCAGTACTCTCTGATACTCTTAAAAGATTTCAGGAGAGACCCTGACATGTCTGGATTAGCAGTTAAAGAAACCTCAGCAGAGACAGGAGCTGTCCAATGGCGCTTGCGCAGCTGTATAACTTGGCACTTCTGTTTAGGCTGAATCCGTGTTCTGTCCAATGACATGTGAGAAATGGGGTTGCAAAATCATGTAGACAGTACAAAGACCATAACGCCTAGTGAGCTTTCTAAACCACATCAAAATTGTAATAAATCCTGTACCTCCAGTTACAATTGTGTTATTTACTTTTCCTGTCAAAATCTAAGTTGAAACTTGACCCGGGGGGCTGGGGAAAAAGAAAACATGTCTTGCATTTAATACATGCTGTTCTTCTAGTTTTCTACTGGTAATGGTTTTTTTCCCAATTGTTTAGCTCCTTACAGAATTATAAACCAAGGAGTGGGGAGCACAGGACACAACGAATGGAAGCTGACGTGTCAGTCAGAAGGATACCCAGAAGCTAAAGTGATATGGCAAAACAGAGACTATGATGATTTGACCGATAAGGCAAACACAAGATATGAAACTGGAAGTGACCAATTGTACCGTGTGACAAGTACCCTTACAATCAAAAGTGGAATTGATGAAGTTTTTTACTGTATATTCTGGAATAAAGAGCTGCAAGAAAATACAACTGGCATTTTACACATAGCAGGTAACACTTCTAAATTTCATTTATGGTAACACACTCCAAGGTGCTAATGTAATCTTCTCCCAGATGAATCAGCCATAATTTGTTTCTCTTTCCTATCTAATTTTGAAAAGGCTAGAAAGAAATACCTGTGTCATTAAGTTTCGTTATTAATGTACACTTTTACCATACTAACATGTTCATCATGCATGTATGGTCAGAATTTCAAGACAGGAATTTTGTGTGACCTGCAGATATGTGAAAATTGGGTCTAAATGTTTAAAAAGTTCCATTATTTGGAAGACATGCAGCTCAGCAACTGGGAATTAAACTCTACTGTATAAATTAAATACATCTTCCAAGAATATTCTATTTAGTTGATGATTATTGTCAAATAAACTTGAATAATATGGTCTTTTCTTGCCACTACAGCCTTTGCTTTGAGCATATTTAAATTTAACCTATTGTACACAGATTTTTTTTCCTCATAAAGTCTGGATTGAAGGAAAATTCATAAATGGACAAGACTAATACAATTCCTCATTAGACCTTTCTACTGGGAAGCTCCTCTGCTGCTTTTGCTTTTGATTATTCTTTTCTACATTGTAGCCTGATAAGTTTTCAACCAGACTGGAGACCCGATCCAACTCAAAAACAGTATTTCTCTTTGTCAGACTGTTAATTTTGTTGGGTCATTTCCCTGGTCCTGTTCACCACCTAGTTTTGAAAACACCTGTGCAGGCACACTTTTTGGGCCTGACAAGGGTTTGAAACAGGCAGGTTAGAGTGAGAAAGCCGAGTTGTTCTTTCAGTGGGCAAATTTGATTTTAACAAAAAAAAATCTGAGATTCAAGGAGACCGCTTACCCTTTGCAATCAGAGCTTTACCAGATGAGAGGGACTCTCTTCTCTTTCTCAATTAGCTTTTTCCTGTAGTCCTGATGGGAAACTAAGCTAAATGTAACACTTTGACAGGCAGAATTGTGGTAAGATCAAAGGCACTATCATATGGAATGCGGGGAACAAAGACAAGTATTAATATGCTCTATCTTCCCTGCCCTGTCTCCCCCCCGTCTCCCCACCGCTTTATTTGAACGAAATGTTAAAGTGCACCATTAGCACCTGACCTTAGACACAATCTATAATGCTGTTATAATGTCTTAACTGCTCTTAGCAAAAATAATACAGTGACAACGAAAGCCAAAGGGAAGATCTTATGCAATTATGTAATGTCTTATCCCCCACTTCTTTTTCTTGAAGAGTCAGCCGATGGCATTCTCCAGACTAAGAGCAGACGCTTTGTTGGAACTGCTCTTATTGCTACTGCTTTTGTTGGATCAGGGCTACTATTTATGTTCTGCATAAGAAAAGGTATGCAAATTATTTATTTTAGGGTATCGCAGTTATTATCAATCTGCTCTGTTAATTCATCCTTGCTGAGTGAAATGAGACAATTTTTTACCGTATCGTTTATTTCTTTCTCTGCTGGACTTAGGTAAATACTAGCAGGTTGACAGATTGAAACAGGTTATCAGCCCCACACAAATCACTTACCCATGCATGTCTGTTAATCTTTCTTATAGATAAGGATGTAGAGCAGTAAGACTATTGTCTAACCTATTCTAACATCAAAGCACAGTTTATTCACCTACTGGAAATTGAAGATTCTTGTTCTCTGTCATCCCTTTTGACTGGGGATCAGAACGCCAGCAGCAGACAGGATACTAGAGGTTTTTTAGCGAGTTTTTTTCTGCATTCTCTGAAAAATTTCACTGAACTGTGAGCACCTGTGTTTCTAAGAGAATATTCCCACTCAGGCTTCATACCACTTCATTGATTTCCTTACTAAGTTTTGAGCTTTTTCAGTTCACTAATTTACATTGGACATTTTCAGCATCACAGTATGTTGAAAAGTTAAAGCATTGGCAATAATTTGTTTTCACTTGCTAGCTAACAAAAGAAAAAACTTGAAGAAATAATTTTTAGTGTATCTGAGTATGAAAGAATATAGTTAGCACTCAAAGAAAAAAAAAGGTTTGAAACTTGTTACTTAAACTGAAAGAAGTACTGTTAATTTCTTTTTCCTTTGTTGGTTAGTTGTGGGGGGGCTATGGAAACATGTCCTGGGAGAAGTATTCATGAGCTTAACAGGCTTGCAGGTGCTGCTAACAGGCTGCAAAAGGCCTGCAGATAACCCTGCAAGTGTAAGAATATACTTGCCCTAAGAACACGACAGGAATGGGAGCAGAACATGGAAGTGGAAGAAGTGACAGCAAAATCCTTGACTGCTCAAAAGATTCCCACTGGGGATTTCAGCGAAGGTCAGAAGATTCCTAGGTTGCCTGACTAATATTTATTGTCTGTGTATGTGATAATGTATATACATGTCATGATGTACATTATTACCATGATTAGGTTTCATAGCTATATATATATATACACACATACATGTGTGAGTGTGTGTGTGATAAACCACAAGTTGATTCAAAAGCTAAAGTAGTGCCAACAGGTTTTTGTCTTAAACCCTAAGCTGTCCCAGGTTACTGGACAACTGATTCTTTCAAAACAGAATCTCCACAGAATGTGGGCATTTTTCCCCTAAAAAAGCACTGAGAAGATGATCTGCTTTTTGTTCCTTGTTGTTTGATATGTTCAAACTTTGTGTGGGAAACCATTTGAACAAGTATTTTCCAGTGATGTTGATGTACAGTATCAATGGACTTCTGGCTTAGGAACAAGAAAAGGAAGTTGGAAAGGCAACCAACAAACTGGGAGCACTGAAGAATTTATTTTAAAGTCTTTGAAGAAATTTAATGTTTTGAGAACAAATGATTACACTATGCTAAGTGTGCCCCTCCCACCTGTGTGTTTAAGTTCCTCATTAGGTCTAAAGGAAGTATTATGGGGTTCTTTTAAATTTTTTTTCTCTTTTGTTTTCTTTCAGCTAGAGCAAATAGGGGCAACAGAACACCTGTGGCAAGTTCATCAATAGCAAGTATGTACATATGACATAAATCTAGCGGAGTGTGATTCTTGTGGAAATAGTTGTGTGAGAATTAACTTTGTAATGGTGACAACCAAATGGAGATTTAAATTCAATTTTGATTTTGCCTTCTACTTTTCACTTACATAACAACTCTAAATTACAATTAAAGAGTGGCTTTCCATGACTGCGTCATCCTTTTGAAAGGAAAATGTGAAAGAAAAGCGTACTTGTTTCAGGAACTGATACGCTCCTGATATGCACAAGAAAAGGACCAAGCACTATGCAGTGTTTTGGAAAGTCTGTGATAGGATGGGACAGGCTTCCTGGAACGTAATGCCTCAGAATGGCATCACACCCTGATGTGCAGACTGTGCTGCAATGTGAACTGCATTGGCGTGTTTCTGTGTTTTCTCCAGTATTATAGCATGCATCTGTGGGTCTTGGTCACAATATTCATGACAGAGAGATTGGCCCTGTTGAGAGAAACACAGGGAAGTTTGTGGCTTCTGTGTTGCGATATTGATGGTACTTACTGTGAGCAAACCTCAGTGGAAGGCCAATACCACCATGACAGGTGGTGTTGAAGGAAATGACAAAAAAAGATAAGATAGCTACTATTTACAGCAGGAGAGAAGAGATTAAAATCCTTTTGCTGCCTCCCAGGGTGGTTATGGGTTGATTTATTTTTGATTTGTTGTAAGTTTTTATTTGGAGACCACCACAAATTAAATTGCTGTGTGAAAATTAGTTCATATAGGCCACTGGCATTTTTCCTAAGAAAAACTCAGACACAGCATTTGGTGTTAATCTCATCTCTCTCTGTATTCAAGTCACTCTAGTTCCTGCGTGGCCTGAGATGGCAGTTTTAAACACAGATTTATCGCTATAGGAAATGTTTAAACTATACTCACTGCTGCGTCTATATATGTCCTTTGCTTACAGACCTGTCAAAAGATAAGGATACACATGACTGCAGAGATGCTTCTTTCGAAGACAGAGAGTTGAAATGTAAGTATAAATCACAAAGAAAAATTAGTAGCAAACTGCACACAGCATATATTATCCCTGGTCATTGGAGCATTGATTCAAGGCTGGTTTATTTCGCTTCATTTCAACAGACAGAGCCTTCAAGAGAAATACAGCTTCCCATTCTGTGTCTTACAAACTCACCATCATAACTCACTGTGTACTGTTTGTTACATAAAAATGAATCTGGTTTTTAAAATATAAAGAAAATATATACAAAGGAAAATGTGATATGGAGATATATAAGAACCCAAATTAGTCTCTTTTTTCTGCTCACACTTCTGCTATAGAAAGAGTTGTTCATACACATCTGTAAGGGTGGTGATGGCAGTGAGGGAGGAGACAGGAACCCACCACAGCTGCTTGAGCAGGTCTCAGGCCATGCAATTTTGTCTCAGCAAAGGAAGAAAATATATTATCACATATCTGAAATCTATGAAACATCCTGTGGTGTGCAACAGGAGGGTGAAATTATCGAGGTTTTTCTTTCACATTCTTGCTGACTTATAAAGTATTTGCATTAATTGCATCCCAAACCCCTGCTACATTTTACTACAGTAAACTTACAAGTAAGCCTGCTGGTCCTGCAGTTAGAGACCTCCAAGCCAAAGAGTTTGGGCCTGGGGATATGCTACTAGGAATACTGACAGATATAGCACTAAATGTACTTGAAAGAATTTTAAAAGTTCTGAAAAGAAAGGGGGACCTAAGCAACAGCAATCTCACTGTATTTGCTAAAGAGCACTTCCCACCAGTATGTTTGATCTACCCCTTTATTTCCTCCCATGATCATCTTCTTTTACTGTTTGATCTTTTAATCAACTTCATTTTAGATCTTTAATTTTGACAATAAAGGAAATTTTTTGGTACCTCCAAACTCTAGGAAAATGGCCCAAAGCTATGAAGTGTTCTGTGCCTTCATCATCTTGTAATTGGACAATTTTTTCATATAATTCTTCCTGTTACAGATATGCAAATTGAGAAGACCTAGAGAGACGAGGGGAAGACTTTTTTCCTCAGTTGTGAAGGTCTTACAGCTCAAATGTTATGTCTGTTAAAGGGGATATTAATTTTTTGTATTCATTGTCTGATGGCAATCTTAAGGAAAAAAATGTAATGAAGTTAAAGTAATTATAGCATAAAAAAATTATTGAATTCAGGCTTCTGTATATGTGACTAGATATTGAGGTATTTATTTAAATATCCAAGTTTCTACCTTCTTAAATTTAGGCAAATATGTCTTTCAAAGACACATTTAATTGAAAGTATCTCTCAGGTAAAGCATTTTATGTATATGACCATCATTAATTTCATAGTTAGTTCTTGATAGTCATCTTCTGAACCTTTTTTTTGTTCCTTCTCCACCTGAGCTCTTCATTTCCTGCAGAAAATTGGTTTTCCATCTGTTGAAGAATTTTTTCATTACTTTGATCGTCATAAAAGGTGATGGTGCAACAAGACAAGATGCCACACATATAGGGCATTTTCAGTCCTTAAAATACCAGATGCTCACAGCTAAGCCTAAAAAAGATGACTTAAAACTCTTGGCAACTATGCTTTGGAAATTAAATAATACTGAACTTTTTGATATTTTTCTTTGAAAAGCATTTTGGGCATTTAATTTCCTCATTATATAGCTGACACTACTTGGTTACTGTTCATTAGTCTTCTGATTTACAATTTGGGGATAATAAAATTCTTCGGACACTTAGGAAGAGCAGCCCTTGTTTTAGATGGCCATTTGGTTTGTCTTCGGAATGGAAAAAGGAAAATCTACTTACTTCTAGGACGTGAAATACATGCACATGTGATTACTTAGAAATGTTGAAGAACCCTGTTCCTGGATCCCATTTCGCAAGTTATTGTTATGTTATGTTTGGCTAAGTGCACAGCTTTTTTTTGGGGGGTGGGATCATAGACAGGTGAAAATTATTTATTACAATGGTATTCACATTTGTATTTTTTTAATAAAATACATTTAGCTCTTCCTGTGTTTTTTCCTACTTTCCTTTGATGCCTTAAGAGGCCTCCTAGAAACAGAGACTAGACAAGAATAAGGGAATAAGGTAGGTATTTATTTGAAAGGCCTTCAAAGGTAGCCCCTGGAGAGCCAGAGGCTACTGCCAAGATGGACCCCAAGATGGACAACAGGTCACGAGTTCTTCACACTTTTATAGGTTTGGTTCATTTGCATATCAGGGTTAATTCTCCAATTAAAGCTTCAGTGTAATGATGTAATTCCCCTCCGCTTGCCCCCCCCTTAGAGGCTCTTTGGTTTATACTTTTTGGGCCTAGGTGGTCTGGGTGTCCTTGAAGAGCAGGCCCAGAGAGGCTTTGTTATGTCTACCTGGCATGAGACAGCAGAAGTTAACAGGATACAAGAAAATTCAGAGTTACACACTAAGCAGTATAGAATTTGAAAAATATAAAAATTAAAACCTAAGGCATCACCTTGACCTGTCAGTAAGTAGTATAAGGTCTACTTGCAAATTTCTGAGAAAAACAGTATTTTAAGATTTGTGTGTAGAAGACAGCCTACAGCCATGTCCCCTAATGGCTCCCACGAAGAACAGATGGCAGAGAACTGGAATCTCATTGGACTCAGGTTTTATTTTTCAGTAGAAAATAAATAAGTTTATTGTGCAGTTCTAAGGATGTGGACACAGTCCTCATTCATGAATGCCAGGGTTTCACTGCTGGCAATATTCAATCTAGCTAATGTAAGATTGTGTTTAATATTCTCCGAAAGCTCTCCTATGTAGTAGAATAGAGAAATGTGTCTCAGAATCATAATGGGGTTGGTCAACCCCAGTTAAGCAAAATAGTTACTACACAGTGATTTCCCCAATTCATTGCAAAGTTTGTGTATTCTTATACTGATTCTTGCCATTTGATTCTTTGAGGTTGCTATGTGAACTTGAACATCTCCTCCTGCTTCCCAACATGCTTTTTGAGTCTGGGTGTCACTGAAGGTGATGGCTGAATTTTAATTATCTACAGAGGGGTTTTTGAAATATCAGGGCCATTTGTAGACAAAGTGCTGACTCAGCACACAAATGTAAAATCTTATTACCACATAAATAATTCCCCTTCCAGACAAGATGACCTTTTCTCTTTCTACTTCCTGTTTGAGACTGGAGAAGTTGTGTGCATATTAAAGTAAAAGTGAAGAAGTCTCCTCTTGTTAGTCCTTAAAAGCCTTGCAAGGCAGTGCTGTTAACAGTGCATGCTTAGGGTTATGGAACTGTAGTTAAGGTCTTTATCAAACTCCACTGGACAGCAGGAACAGTTACATTTCTCTTTTCCCAGCAGGAGAAAGGGCAAGTTACTGTTGGAAATGCTGTATGTCAGATGAGTAGGATAACTAAATGAGGGGACAAACATAAATTCTGTAGCTGAACCCTAACTTCTAAAATGACAGTGCTTGAATCCCTGAGTGGTTGATGGGAAGCATAAAATTTTGCTACTTCCTTGGAAAAGCAGGGCATGTGGTGACTAACAGGTAAGGAGAAAAGACCTGTCTTCACTAAACAAGCTCTACTTTATACTTCTCTGAAATACAAAGCAGAACTTGTATAATCTAATTTTAGAAATTAAGCTTTTAGTATAATCTTAGTCTTGTGGCTTCACTTTTATGAATACAGGGAGACAGGCCCACATGTTTATCCTCCAGTGCCATGAGTGGTTTCAGCTCAAGTATTTTCCACTCATTGCACAGGAAGAACACACAGGAAGAAGTGAAAATAGAACACATTTAGCTCATGGGAGCTAGATAAGTGGAAATCCTTCCTATTGTAACACAAAAAAATGTAGTTAAGCACTATATATGTAATAACATCTTTTTCCTTCGGTTAAAAACATTTGCATGTTACTTCAGTGTTTTTGGATATCTGGAAGACAAAATACAGCAGCAAGCAGGAGCAGACTTAGCTTCAGTAAGCTGCATTTTACTTCCTGATGGCCAAGCATTATTAGATTTCCAAAAGTGCTCAGAAAAGCCTGGTTCATGTGCACAATCTAAACTGGCTTACTGCTATTTCAGTTAAGGACTCATTTATTTAACAAATGTATCCATGAACCTGTGTGGTGGCCTGTTTCATGATGTGGCATTTAATTTTGCAGAATATGAAAGCTATTACTAATAACAATTCCATTAAATAATATGAAAAATAGAATCATTGCTATTGACCCGCATAGCTTTTCATGGAGCAGCATTGCAGGACGTGTCCCTTTTCCCCTTTGGCCAAAAAAGTACCAATGGTGCATTATTCAAGCTTGGGCTGTCCCGGAAAACAACAAAGATGTTAACAGTGGAATTTCTGCTTTTGCAGATGTTAACGGTAGGACTTCTGATTTTTCAGCATCTTCTCCCAGATTCCCTGTCTCTCTCTCCGTATTTCTCTGGTCCTGCAAATATATAATTGTCCCAGGCAAGTCAGATACTACTGGGTTCATGTGATGCCTAAGGCAAGTCACTCTTGGGCAATTTCACGGAGCTATCTCTCTGTTCCAAAATGGGAACACATGAAGGAAACATACTGTAGGCAGGACGGGCTCAGAATGAGTAGAAGACAGTGATGGTGCCTGTGAAGTAACTTTGGTGTTTCTTTTCTGTCATCCAAATCAGTGACTTCTGCCAAAGAAATCATTGGGGCTTTTCTGAGAAAATGTGAGACTACCCATGAATTACTTTGTGTGACAGGGCTATGCATGATAAGCTTACTGAGAAAAAATAAAATAATGTAACAGTGGTTTTGTTGAACTAGTTTGCTCTGTACTAGACAGCAGAAGACATGATTTCATGGTCTAAATCAGTCTGGAACTGTGAGGCAGGCAATCATCATACATCATCCCAAATCAGATAGGATTCACAGGAGTAAAGCCACAATCATTTTTCATGTTGAGGTAGAACACAATTCTCCCAAGCAGTGAGAATCTAACAGGAGACAAAAGAGTATATGTGTCCACCTGTAGCACAAATGCATCCTTGAAACCTGGGAGGAAACTGTTTCTCTTTTATGTCTCTCCCTTGATAAAGCTGTTTGATAGAACACAATACTTTTGAATTGGAAACAGGATCTGTCAGTCACCTAATCCAATCTTCCACTCAAAGCAGTGACATCAAAGTTTGGTGTATTTGTAAGGATGGAGACTCACAACCTCTCTGGAGTATTTGATTAGCCTCATGGTGATTTTTTTTTTAATAACATCAATTTAGATGAAAATTAAGAAGAAATGGGTTCTGCAAATATTAGGTAACTGCTTGATGAATTCTTGTAATATTAATCTGATGAAAACTAAGAAAATGTAACTTGATAGTTTCATGAATGGCAAACAGTCCTAGTAAGCAAGTTTAGATGCCAATGCTGTACACTGCTCTAAATGGTTATAAACCCAGTGAAAAATCATGGGTATAATCAAAAGCAGAATTGGACCATATATATTTTACAGAATGCTTTGTATAATTTTTTTGGATGCACATTCTCAGCAATGCAGAGAACTGAGCTCAGCATACATTCAGCATGAAACTGAAACTGCTAACAACATCCTAAGAACCATCCTTTCAACATAGTCAGTTTTTTGTGACATAGAGCCTGAATAAGATCAGCCTACAAGCTGTGCTATTGGTGCATGTTATAGACTGTCACAAGAGCTGGGTAGTTTCTACTGTGGTGCAAATAGGATAGAGCTTTGAATATCTTTGCTGTTACATGAATCAGATTGCAATGACCTGCATAAAGATCTAATGTGAGTATAACACTGATAAAATGCCAGTTGATGTTTCCTGTATTTCTGACTGATGAATTGCAGATTTTTTCCTAGATTCTTAAGTTTTACTTAAGTTTTTTTTCAAATTATTACTGGGATATAGACTCTGATTCTGAACGAAAGACTGGATAAGTTCCAGATCCTAAAACACAGGTCCATATAACGTCTAGTCCTGATAGTTTTAGAAGCTGAACCTGTCTTGCAACTCTATCCTCTGTCATAGGCAAAGGCAGAGGAGTGGTGCTGGTGAGCCTCTTCAGTTTATGCATGAGGATGTAGCTGTTAGTAAATATTTTATCCTGCATTTCAGGGAAGATTTGAATGGGGAAAAAAACTGCTGTATATATTTGTATCTGTCTATTCCTCTTTACTTTCTTTTAGTTGTTATTAACCCACTATCTGCCCACAATGTATTGCTTTGATGGTTCAGCAAGTCTGGAGACTTTCTCCTTCTGCATCCCAGAAAGAGCACAGGCTGTGAAGAGGAGAAGTTCTTGTGCCTCTCCGAGAAGTCTTGCTTTGTGTAGAAGCTGGAGATATGAAAGAAAATTTTCATTGTATCATGCCAGAATGTTACCGTGTGTCCAGCAATGCTGCTAAGAGCTGAAAGGTTCTGAAAGGTTCTGTGGAATACAGAATTGAATTTTAAATGTAACAAAATTTCATCCCAATTCTATCCTAGTATCAATTTTTTTAAAAAAGGGAAAAAAAGTGGCTGTATTAGAATGATTATATTTCTCATAGGACAAAAAAACTGACAGTGGAAAATATACAACAGGTGACAGTTAAACAGTGCAAGGAAAGTGAGAATTCACAGATAGCGTGAGCAAAGGAGGAAGTGAGAAATTATATCTCTTCACCTGAAAGATGAAGTGAGAGGGAGAGCAGACTGAAATGATGCAAATAGGCTGTCACAGGTGATCAGGAACAAAGCAATGGTCCCAACAGTAAATTGCCTGTGTGGTGAGGGGACAAGGGACTGCAATAGGAGGAAGAACAACAGGTGAGATAAGGTGGATAAGGTGGGTTTGAGAGAATGAGAGCAAGAGATTATGTCCACACAATACACAGAGACAGGCTGGAGAAATGGACTTGGAACAAATTTTAATATGCATGGTTAGGTTTTTTTATGAAATTCCTGCAGTGGAAACAAAGTACCTTCTTTCTGATGGTGAGATATAAAACAGCTGTAGTTTGTATGAGGATCTAATGCTGTCTTTTCTTTTATTTTGTTGTTTATTTTCTGACCTAGGATTTTAAACCTTTTTTTCTTTAATTTTTTGTTTTGTTTCTTTTCTTTTCTTTAAACTGGATCCTACATTGAAAGTAAAATCAGTTTAGCCATTTCATGAAGATATCAAAAAGTTGTGTCTTTCTGCACACGTAAGAGTCTTGGAACAAAGCTTTTGAGAAAAAGCTTTGCAAAATGCACAGAAGGCAAGGGAGTTTCCATAACAGAAAAAGACAAAACAAACAGTGACTGGGACCATATAATCTTTTGCTGTGTATGTAGGTGCATGAGAAGATAGTCTCTTTTCTAACTAAGTGAGCATAAAACTCCCTTCCATGCAGGAAGAGTCAAATGGAGCCAAGTCAGATGCCACATAAACACAGCTTGATTGCTTTTGATTAAGATGAGTTTGTCATTTTGGAGTATTTATAGAAGGCACTGTGCTGTGCTTAGTACAGGTTCTAGCTTTGCAGTACAATAAAACAGAGAGTGTAGAAGGAGAGGGATTAGGAAAAGCATGGTTGGAGCTGATCTCAGCTCAGTAATGTTGCAGAGTTTGTCAGCAGCAGAGCAAAAACTTTGAATGTAGGAGTGAACAGATCAATTGCAATATTGGTGTTTCAAATCCATAACAAATCCTACCAGCTCCGGGTGTCTCAGGATACAAGACCACTTGCAAGACCTTGTTTGCTAAAGTGTACATGACAGATCGTGTGGAGGCAAACACAGGCCAGCTGGCCAGCCTGGTGACATTTCCATCCTCCCAGCTCCCAATCCTGGAGTTCAATGTCCCTACTTCCTTCTACATTGTAAGAACACCTGTGTTATACCTAGCATGATCATATCATAAGTGCTGGCAATGAGATACCTTGGTCTGCAGGGAAATACAATACTAAATAGCCATTAAACTTTAAAAGGACCAAATACCCTTTCCTCAGTGCTTTAATCCTTTGATCTTCCAGAATGAAATTTGAGTGATTATTGTGAACTTCTGTGTTGATTTGACTTCTGCTTTAAACCTGGAGGAAAGTTGGTGTGCTTGAAAGCTTTTTTACCTTTTCCAGCTGTTCTGATTATTCTAGTGGAAATTATGGCTCTACAAAACTCTGCTTGCTTAATGCTGCTAACTTTCATTATGTAGACACTAAATGTGTTTACTGTTCTAAATCATCAATTTTCTGGAATACAAATATTTTAATAGCTGAAACAATGTTTCCAGGAAAGGGCTTTCCATGATTTATTAGACTAGAATGTTCCTGAAGCAGTGACTGTGCCTCTGTTTGTTTTGTTTAGTGGACAGCACAAGGATTTTGTTCAGGATCCTTTGTTAAACTTGTGTTGAGAATAATCATAGACCTATTGAACCATAGAATTATTTGAGTTGGAAGGAACCTTTAAAGGCAATCTACTCCAACCCCCCTGCCATGTGCAGGAGCAATCATAGCAAGGGTACTAACCAAAGGTAGTTCCAGAGAATCTTATACTAAGATGCTCCTTTTACTTAAGAAAAGCATTATGATCTTTCATGGATGAAAGGAATAGGATTTAATTTACATTATTCATATGTGAGTTTCAATCTTTGTTAGAAAGGAGTAGATTGCAAAATACTCTGTGATCTTCATAATCCTTTGCTTAACAAACTTCTTGTAAACTTAATATTATGAGCATTGTGAGAGTTGTCACTAACTGAGGCCAAACCAATCCTCTCATGACTAGATTGGTGCCAACCTCATTGTGGTTCACATGAGTGTTTTCTGAAAATAAGATCCAGTAGCCATAACAATAAACACATACCAAAGAGGTCAAAACTATCCTAGCTTTTGCTCAAGAGCTCCATGGCTTAAGCATGTTGCAGTTTGAAATTTATATTTTGTCACTGGTTTCAGTTCCTGAGAGTGTCCTTATAACATCCAGCTTTGTCAAGAGAAACACCTTTTCACTTCTGTCTGTAGAAGCCTATACATTATGTTGAAAATGGAATAATATTGTTGCATGGAGCATACAGCTTGTACAGCTTGTCTAAATTTTCCAAGGGAACAAGAAATATCCTTCTCACTTCTTACAAGAAGGATTTTGGAAAATCATTCAAGATTTTATGTGAAATAAGGCATTTCATTGGTCAAAAATTACCCCTTTTTTGAGACAAGTGTTATAATCCCTCTGGATATGTGAGCTGGGGCCAGGACTAGAGTCACAGGCACGATCAACTGAATGAATCAAGAGGAGAAAAACAATACTTAGTATCATTTTGATCTTTAGCAAATTATTATCATTGGTGTCTGGATTTCACTCAGCATTCACTAAGAGAACTTACCAGAATATGTTACCTGTGGGCCAATGAAGTCAAGTACAGGTTTCAACTTTGTACTTCCAGTAAAGCAAAAAAGTGGTATAAAAAGACAAGATTATATTCCTCCTTTTCCCTGTTCATCATCATACTTTTGTTTTCATTGTTACCATTCAAATTTTTAGTCTTGGGCCCTACATCTTCATTGAAAATATTACAACTCATAAAAAGCCATTATGATCTTGAGATGTTTGATGTGATGCTTTTCACCACCTCAATTCTCCAAGTTTTTTTCAGCTTTACTCATAATCACACAGTACTGTGTGGTAACTTGCTTTTTCTCCTGCAGGTTGGTCTGGGAAATTAATTTAGTGACTGGATCTGAATTGCTGTTGAAATGTTATGCTACTTCTTACTGTTCTCAGATGTGTATTTTCAACTCCTCACTTTGCTGCAAGAACCATTAAGTGCTGATTTTTACCGCCCAGCATTCCTTGTTTAATACCTACGAATTTGTAGCAGAGATATGATGAATACATTTTAGAAATGGCCTTTTGCCTAAAGGAAAAGAACAAAAGACAGTGCTGTGCATAAGCTTAGGAGAAGTTAGGATAGTTGTGTAAAAGGACTACTGCAGAACAGGGCATGATACATGTTTTATGAAAAGCAGCAAGAACATGAGGGCTATTCTGTAACAGCATGAATGGTTAGTAGTGCAAGCTCAGAAGAAATCACCTTCCACATGCTGGTGCTTCTGTATGGAAGTGTGTCAGAGTCACATGATGAAGTTGCATGGGTAGATTGCACTGAGGTTGCACAACTTGATGTCTGCTAGTGAGATCATGGAAATAAAGAAGGACACCTTCTAATACAGATCCTTGCTGACAGATCCTTGATCCTTCTAATACATATATCTGTTAATAGATCTTTGATCTTTCTAATACAGATCCTTCCTGATTTCCACAAGCATTCCATGACTGCTTTCAGTATCACACGTGAAAATGTTCTCATATTTGGGTTCTTTTGTGCATTTATATACACATATTATGTATGTGTAATGCTTTTCAAATGCTTTTCAAATGCTAATCCCTCTGGTCAGGCAGGATTTACTCTTACTTGATATTTAATAATTATGATTTCAATCTGCTGGGGCTTTGATTGTGTATCTTATTCTTACTCTCAGTAATATGTATTGAAATGCCCTAGGGTATATTATGTGTCCTGCAGCCACAGGGAGGAGGAGAGAAGACCCAGCAAGCAGGAATTGTGCAGCAAGATTGATTGATTTAATCATTCTACAAACACTTTTATAGACTTTTTCTTCATAGTCTAATTGGACAAGGATCATTGTCAAAATATTTTTCTACTATAGTATAAACAAGGCTTCTCAAGTTTGCAGGTGTTTCATTGTTTACAGAACTCTGCTACTATCTTCCGTGAGATAGAAAAGTCTCTCATGGACTTAGAAAATAGCAAGAAAATTCTTGCTAGCAGCATTTTTGTATCCACAATATGCATAATTTTAAAAATCCTATCCTCTACATTATAAAATAGACATGCCCTGCATGTACTCTGAACTACAAAAAGAGAGCAGAATCCCTAAAATGTCTCACATAAAGTTAATCCAGGGACCTAAACCTTGATGTGAAATATTGTTCCGTTCTTCATTCACTTCTTCCCCTTATGTCCACCTGATCCTAGGTAAACTGTGTGGAGAAGTCAGCATAGCAGGAGATTGAGGATGGTAAATACTAACCGCCTTTACTTCTGCATCTGGAAAATAGTGATACTGATAACATTTATTAGCTCCTTTCTCCCACAGCCAAAGTAATTATGTCTCATCATGCATCAAGTAGTGATGGGCTCAGTCAGTCCTCTGATAAAGGTAACTAGCTTTCATTTACATGTAATAAGTCTGCTTAAAGTAGTTTGCTCATAAACTTTTGTGACATCACATGATTAAAGTCTAAATTTCCAGAAAAAGTCCCATAATTTTGGCTGCTAATTTGCTGAAGTTTGAACCTCCCTTTCCAAGATACTGAAAGCTCAAGGGTAGAAACAATGAAAGAACTCAGCACCTGAGAAATTTGGAACCAGAATGTTTCAAGCTGAGCCCACAAAAGAATAGGGAAGTAAAATTAAACCCCTCCTCCAGTAAGTCTAGCTCTGGGGAAGTCTAAAATTGCTCCTTCTCTTCTTTAGTTCCTTGTAGCTTATTTCTGGATCTTATTCACTACTTTTTTTATTTTCAGATTAAACTGCATGTCAGCAAGCTTTATTCAAAGTAACTCTTTCTTTTTTTCTATTATCTCACTAGTTTTATTATAAATTTTACCCCTGGTATTTCTTTGCTGTTTGTTTGGGGTTTTTTATCTTTTTAGTTATGTTGACCTGTACACAATAGCATGAAAAATATTCAATAGTTTGCTTGCAACTGGAACACAAATATACTCACTCAAGAACTGTACTTACTCCTTTTGCATTATTCCAGGGCTGTTGGTTTACAATCAGTGATACAAGGCAATTTGTACATCTTAGACACTGTCATATGTAAAGTGAAAGAATTAGTAGCAGTAAGTCTTCATTCTAATCCTTTCTGAAGCAAAAATTAATTTACTCATCCTGAGATTTCCACTGCCTCACAATTTGTTCCAGGTATTTCCTGGTCTTTAGGTTTAAGGCAATAAGAACCTGCAAAAAACCCCATGCAAAGCACAGTTGAAACAAAAGCAGGGTTAAAAATCTAGTAAACTAGATCAGGTGTTAGTGCAGACAGTTAAAAAATCTGCTTGTGTTTGTTCATGACTCTCTCCTGCACGGAAAAAGTCAATTGCAATTGACTGTACGTGGGGAGTAAAAAATGCAAAAGCATTTCCCTGTCAGACTATTTAAAACTGCCTGCGAACTACAGATCCTGAAAATGTCATGAGTGAAGTTGCGGAAATGTTTTATTTCCCTTGATTGCCACTGTTTTGTTGCTATTGGTTCATATTCTTTGTGTGTGCATATGTTGTTCCAATAAGGATTTTCCTTGTTTCTGCTGGTAGCCTAGTGTATGTTTCTATTTTTGCTGTTGATGATCTGTGATGGATTTTAAAGGCTAGCACGGCTCTGATCTGCCTCAGTAGAAGATTGCAAGTTCTAATGCAATCCTACTTTTATTTCAGATCTCTGAGAAAATGTTCCAGATCCTCACAGTGCTGTTGCTGGAAACACAGCTCTCCAGGGTTTCAGGTAAGACAGAAACTAGGTCTTTCAGATCCACCAGCAGAACATAACGCAGCCCTTAGCCTGTGGGCTTCTGCACCTCCAGCAGTACTAGCATGAATGGTCAGTAATGTCTGGAGCCTCTGTTCTCCATCTCACGGAAGACACTGGCACTGACTGAGCACAGGACAGGTGTCCGCCACTTTCCAGTCAGGCTTCTTTAACATATCTTGTATTGGCAGCTGAGATGTCCAGCATCAGCAGGCATGGCTTGAGAAGGAGGATGACCAAAGCAACCCACACCCACTGGGAAGCAGAGCAACCTCTGAGTGAGATGGGGAGAAGTAAAATCACTTGTGTTCCCCTGTCCATGCCTGTAGCAGAAGCAGCTTGGCTAAAACTCAGAAGGAGCTTGGCACATTTTCACATAATTTCTTTCCTCGTTACATTTGTATTAGAGCGAATAAATAAACATTGCTAAAGGGAATCTAGCAATGCTACGGTTTCCTAGTTAGTATTTCAGAGACACGTATAATAAAACGAATGCATGAAGAGTTGCATGGACTTCTCTTTGGAATGTCCCTACCAACACTTCCAAGTGCTCCTGAATTAAGTCTACCAATATATGGTACATCCAATATGGAAAGCAGTAACAAGTTATATTGAATGAGGTATTATAATTAACTCTGCCATATAAAGTACACTTTAAAGTGGCAAACTATTCATAACAATATTAATTTCAGATTGAGTGAGTGGCTAAGATTATTTTGATATATTTTCTGTAATACTGCTGCATGTATCTGAGAAAATGCATGGGATCAAATGATATTCACATGGCTCCAGGTTTGTGGAGACTGTAATTGCTACAAAGCAATTGTGAGCTTTACATGTTTATCCAGTGCAGCTCTGTTTCACAGGAAATTACACTGGCATTTCTTTTTGTAAAAGATAGTGAAATTAGATTTACAATTTTCACAATTAATGGTTGCTTTTACTACAACCTTAGGACATGTAAGAGACCATATCATAGTTTCATAAAAATGGTCCCTGTTTAACCACCAGCCGAGCCCTAAGTTATTAATAAAATGTGAAAAAAAAAAAAAAGCTTGCTCATTTTGCCCTCATCTTTCACATTCTGTAATCAATACAGAATGTAGATGATTAGCTATAATTACTATATGGTAAAAATATTAGTGTGAATATGAACAAAAAATGCTTAAGATGTTTAGTCAAACACTGTATACAGTACACTATCTGTATACTATCTGACACAGTTTTGCCCAAATTTAAAGAAAATCAGAACATATTTTAATGAAACAAACAAAACTGTTCTGTTTTCCTCATGTAGCTTTATTTACAGTTGAAGTTCCTCAACAGCTCTACACTGCAGAGTATGGGAGCAATGTGACCATGGAATGCAGATTCCCTGTGAATGGCTCAATAGATCTAGGACTCCTGACTGTTGTTTGGGAGCAGAAAAGGCAGGGCTGGTTGAAATCAAAAGAGGTGTACACATTCCGCAATGGGAAGGCATTCCCTCCATCCCAACATCCTGATTACATAGGAAGAGCATCACTTCTGCACAGTGAACTGAAGCTGGGACGAGCCATCCTTCAGATCACCAATGTGAAGGTCACAGATGCAGGATCATACCTTTGTCTCATTGACTACCAGGGCGTGGACTATAAGTACATTGCTTTGGAAGTAAAAGGTGAGTGGTTAAATTTAATGTATGTCTCTACTAAATTCCTACAAGCTTGTAGAAATTGATTAATCTGAAAGAATTTTTGTTAATTGTCTCACCAAGACCTTGTACTTAGCCCCCACCTGACCCAAAGCCGTTGTCTTAGTGCTGGCTAGCCTTTGGTTCAACAACTGAACTCCTCCAGAAGCACCCAGTGCCAGAGAGGGACAGCATCTGTTCTCCTTCCATCCTTCTTCCTTTCTTCTTCTTTCTACTCTTCTCCGGTGCCACCACCTCCCTCCTCTCATTTAATCCCCTGCTTTTTTGGGCCACCTCTAGTCATTCCCAAAAGTTTCTCAGAGGTGCTTTGATATCCTTATGAACCCTGCTGCAACTACCCACGTGGCTGGGAATTCCCCAAGTGATTGCAGCTCCCAGAGCAAGACATGTGATTTTCTGTGTTCATCAAAGCCAAATAGCAGTAAAGGTGTATGCTACTGGACAGCATGACAGAACAGACCTTTGCAAGACTTCTGGTATTTCCCACTAATTGCATGTCTGTGTGATACAAGGCAGCACTCATTTCCCACCCAGACATTTAAATAGCAACCTTTATCAAATGTAAAAATGGACACAGACATTCTTAAGACCTACATTGGTTCCAACTGAAAAGTCAATTTTATACCACTATGATGAAAATATTACACTGTTTATAAGCTATGGAAGAACAAACATGAAAATTAACCTTTCTTGAACTGGCATATTCAAAAAGTGAAAATAAGAGTCCCATAAGGCTCCACTTGTCTCCTCTGTCTTGATAAATTACAAATTTAGTGTCAACTTCTGCCCTGTGTAAAGTACTGGAGTGTGTTCTGTTGCTGTAGGCATGATAAGGATTGAATAATCAATTTTGCATTGTTCTACAAAACATCCTTCATCATTTTAAATAAGTGTCCCACAGATATAGCCAGAGACAATACATGGTATTAAAGGGAAGCAGGGAAAGTGAAGCGGGAAAATGACTATTGTTGCATACAACAATTTCACTCAACAACTTCTTATGCAGCACCTTACAAGAGAATAAACACTCAAGTAATGAGAATACCAAGTGAAGACAAGTTTGTTTTTATGTGCCAGTCAGAAGGCTTTCCTCTGGCAGAGGTTTTCTGGCAAAATGAGAATTTCAATCTTAGTGGATCTGCCAATACCACCTATACACTGACTGCAGACGGCCTCTACAATGTCACCAGCATCCTGACATTCAAACCAAATATGAGTGAGAACTACACCTGTGTCTTCTGGAATAAAGAACTGAATGCAGAAACTTCAGCTCACGTTTCCACTTCAGGTTCGTATGACCTCGAACTTGTACATGACAGAGTGTTCACACATACATCATCTGCTATGGTCCACCACTGGAGTTCAGTTCTAGAAATCAGTGTAATATTGATTATTGGGAAATTAACCATTTCCCAAATCAGTATTATTTATGTCTTTGAAGTCACAGCTAGCTGTGTGTTGTTCCACTCCAACAAACCAGTCTGTATTTTTCTATATATTTTAATTTTAGGGTAGCTTTCATTATTTTCCTGCCAATACAGAGGGAATTTTTTCACCTGCTTGGGTGTCTTCCCTGATAGACTCCTAATTAATTGTTCTATCTAGTTGTCTACTTGACTTCAGCAAGGCTTTTAACACTGTTGCCCATAGCATTCTCACAGGTAAGCTCAGAAAATGTGGGTTAGATGAACAGGATCAAGAACTGGTTGAATGACAGAGGGTCGTGATCAGAGGAATAGAATCTATTCGGAGGCCTGCTCTCAGTGGCATTCCCAAAGGATCAGTACTGGGTCCAGGCTTATTCAATTTTTTTATCAACAACCTGGACAAAGGAATCAAATGCACCCTCCACAGTTTTGCGGTGACACTAATCTGGGGTGAGTGGCTGATCCACCTGAAGGCTGTGGTGCCATTCCATTGACTGGCTGGAGGGTTGGGCAAAGAGAAACCTAATGAGGTTCAACGGGGTGTAAGTCCTGCACCTGGGGAGGAATTACCTCAAGTGCCAGCACAGGGTGGGGGCTGATCTGCTCTGAAGTGGTTCTGCAGAGAAGGAGCTGGGAGTCCTGGTGAACAAAAAGCTCTCCATGAGCCAGCCAAGAAAGCCAATGGTAGCCTGGGGTGCATTAGGAAGAACATTGCCAGCAGGTTGAGGGAGGTGATCCTGCCCCTCTACTCAGCACTAGTGAGGCACTTCTGGAGTGCTGTCTCCTGTTCTGGGCTCCTCAGTACAAGTGAGACCTGGAATTCCTGGAGTAGGTCCAGAGGCCGGTGCCAGGAGTATGATGAGGCGTCTGGAGCATCTCTCTTATAAGGAGACACTGGGAGCTGGGCCTGTTTAGTGTGGAGAAGAGAAGACTGAGAGGGGGTTTCATCAATATATATAAATATTTCAAAGGCAGATGCCAAGAGAATGGTGCCAGACTCAAATGTTATACAAATGAGAGATTTCACTGGTTTTTTGTAGGGCTTTTTACAGTAATATTTCAGAACAAAATATTCATAAAATGGGTGTAAAACACGTTGATAAATTTTAAAAATCCTTTGTTCAGTCAGAGCAAGACTTTGGAGAAACAGAACCAATAACTTGATAAAAAATGCCTGTTTTGTAAATTATACATTTACTTTCCTTTCATGTTTTTGACAGCTTTAATGAGTACACAGTATAGTGGAAAAAAACTCCTGATCTCATTTATCATCCCCACAAGTGTGATTGTAGCTGTCCTTCTCTGTGCACTAATAATATTTCAGAAGAGAAAAACATTCAAGAATGGGCAAGCCAAAAAAGGTACATTTTACTTCAGATGGTGACACTTTTCACTATTTTATTTTTTTCCCGTGAACAATCTTTAGGAAATTTTAGTAACTCTAGGCACTCTTGTGTGACTTTGGTCACATTTTATTTCTAGATGACAAGATGATAGAAAATGAGATGTTGGGTCACTTGAGTTGGGTTTTATTTTCCTCATTCTGTTACCTATGTGAGACAAGGTATATGGAAAGACACATTTTTAAAACTGCCTGGTTAGTATTCTGTATAGAGAACAAACTTTGCCTTGGGTAAAGATGACTGTAAAAGCATTGTTTGAATGGTGTTTTTTTCATAGCTACAAAGACATTGTAGCTACAGCATATTACACAGAATTTTTATTTTTCAACTCCATTAGGACTCTATAACTAAAATGATGTGCAATACAGGACTATCGTGGTGTTTCTTTCCTTGTTTGCATGTGCAGTAGTGCAAAAGTAATAAAGCATATGGACTATTATTCTAGTATTTCCTTGCAAATTAACAGACTCCAGTAAACCAGACAAATGTATTTATAGTCATGAAAGGACAGTCTTAACTTTATGACTTCAGAATTTGATTCAAATTTTGTAAAAGAAAAGAAACATAGAGAAGTTTATTTATTTGGTATGATTTAAGAAGAAACTTAATTGTGCTTACAGCTCAGTTTGATCTACAGGTTTATTGAATTGTATTGTTTCTTTCAAATCTAGAAATGTTTAAGCTAAATTTCTACTTTAACAGACGGGAAAAGAAAACTGAACCCTAATGTGAAAGATGAGAACAGTAACTCATATGCAATTTTCTAAATTTACATCTACAGATTTTTCTTTCTTACATCTAAAATCTGAAAAAATATGTAGATTTCAACCTAAAGAATGTTGCATAAAAATAGAGGGTAGTTTTGAGTTTAAATTCACTTTTTAAAGAGTTTTTTAAAAATGCAGTTTCTAAAGCTTTGAATTTCTTCTAGGCAATGTAAAAAATTATAAATACTGGTTCCCTTTCACTGAGGTATCAGCAGCTTGCATACATAGCTCAGCGCACACCTCTGTATACTAACTGGAGTTCTAGTGGTCTTGTCTGAGAAGGATACTCATAGAAAATTGGTTGTTTTGGAAAGCATCAGTATTTTTGTGGCAATAATCTGTTATACTTTTGGATCAGACTACAGGTTTTAACAACAAATGAAATGATACCTCATTTATCTGTAATATTATATCATCTCCTGGGCTGCTTCTCATCTTATGAGCATCTGACTTGCCTAGACATCCAGGAATTTTTACATTTCAGAGGGAAGGTAATATCTAAAACACTGCCAGGATGCACCTAACTGTTCTGTACAAAAATTGAACTGAAAAAAAAAAGATACCACCATAGAAAACTATAAATCAATATGACAAGAAACATCTTAATACACCTACTTATATAGATCAGGTTTTGTACCTATAGATAAAAGTTTGACAGGTTAATGCACTGTGAGGAGAGAGGCTGTGGCCAGTGTTAGGTACAGAGGTATTTGGTTCAGCCGTAATTCCTTGGTGTCCAAGCAGACCCTCACACAGCAAATTGAGGTCAGTCCTGAGGCTGCCAAGGAGCACAAATGGAGTAAAACTGTGATGCAGCTGACCAAGCAGCCTGAAGAAACAATATGTATCAATTTTTGAACACAGAGACAACTCAGGGCTTTTCCAAGGACAGGATTTATTTGAGAATCTACCCATGTTTCTCATTGCTAAAAAATACATGAAGAAGTCACCAGCTTCAAAAATAAATTTTGTAGGTAAAAATTCCGAGATTGGATGAAGAGGGCATGAATTCATTGATTTCCAAATCATCTCAGATTGTCTTGTTTGCATCTTAACTCTAACTGTTCGATCCACTGCCAACAGTAGATATTACAGTTAAAATAACACTTTCAGAAATCACTTTCACATTCCAGAAATCTTGCTGTAGTCAAAGTCTCATTCTTATTTTTCATATGACAGTGTGAAACTTTAGTGGCATCATGCCATGCACTAATGAACACAAGCTCAAGGCACGCAGAATTCTGGAGGACAGCGTTAGTGCGTGTCCGGACATAATTCCAGTGCACATTGTCTGAGCATAGCTTGGCTTCCCCTGGCTTTTTGTATTACTTTTGTAGAATTTTTCCACTTTGTAGGCCATAGCCTCCTCTGTGCACTTAGTGAAATGAAGAAATTAAAGGAGACGAGGCTGCTCTTTGTGGTTTTACTTCTTCATTTTAATGACAAAAAAACTTTGTGCAACATGCAGTAAGTCAGATGACAAATATTTATATTTCTCAGCATCATATATTTTTAAGAAACACTGGAAAGAACCTTTTTTCCATGATGAGTAGGTAGCTGAAGCATAAAAGCCACAGATACTTTACCACAGTGCCTTGGAAATGACCCATACAGTCCTAGTTACAGGAACAAGGATTGTTAAGGTTACCAGTTTTAACTAACAGCTCAAGCTGTATCAGAACTGAATATACAGGACATTTGAACTCATCAGAGAAGTCCCAGTTCTGCACGCTTTTAATCACATGCGTAGATTTACTGACAATCATTCCCATGGATGCTTTCTAAACAGATTTCAGTTTTGTTATTTCATGTATATGGCTGAAAGTGAGTGATATCTTTGTTGTAACAGAAAATTCAGAATTTGGACTACAGATAAAGGAGATAATTCTTTCTTCTGAAAAGATTGCAATAGGATTTTCTTGTAAATCATGACAGCTTTAAGGAGCCACTGTAACTTCAGCATGACCCCGAAGACTTGCATAAAATGAAGACAGAGCTTTTACTCTTTACCACTCAGTTGTTAAAGTCAGGCTTTTTATTTTCTTAAATCACTGCAGATTTTTAAACTAATACAATGGCATTTTCTTTCTTTAAGGCGATGATTTTAACTCTCAGACTGAGGCTTTATACTTGTCAACTGTCACAGCTTCAAGAGACAGTGGGACTGTGGGTCTGTGAAAATTCTTCATCCTACACGCCATAATTTGCACTTCTTCTATCTGTTTTTGGGGAATTTGAAAGAAAATTACAGCACTTTAGCCTTGGTGAAACAGTGAACTCATGGGGATGTATTTGCACTGCAACGATGGAAAGCTATGCCTGCTCAGATACTCTATCTTGAAGTTACTGAGAACTATGCTGTCATGAAATGTGGTTTACCACTGTGAAGAGGTCATCTGAGTGCCTTTGATACACTTTACTTTTGGACTTACTGTTGCTCAAGGGATTTTTGTTTAAGAATGGCTTTATTAACTGTTCCAGTCTCAGGAATGGTGCTTGCATTCAAATATCTTGTGGAATTTGAATAAAAGCTGTAAATGCTATCTTATGTCAGTCGTCTTTCAGGTGGAAACATCATTACATGCCTGTATCCCATTTCCAAATTTTCTAACACATTAAGCTGGAAATTGCCACAAGTACTCTCTATGATGGTAACATCTAGAGGATATTTCATGTCACAAGAGCAAAAGAGGTTGAAATTATATCAAAGGACAGACAAAAAAAAAAATCCCAACACCACCAGTAAATCAACATTATGCCACATAAGAGAATTTTCATGTCTATGTAAAACCCCACAGTAAGGTAAAAAACCATGGACTGTGATGTTATGCTACACAAGAGTGAGACGTTTCAAATTTGAACTGATGATTCAACAGAATTTTCTTTAGGAGGAATTTGGAAGCAAAAGTGAAAATGAAGCTCAGGCAGATTTCTGCACTAGTTATTTTTAAACAGTAATTTTGTCTTTGTTCAGATGAAGAGGTGAGTCTTTTCCATGTCAGGCTGCTTTACTTCCTAATAATGGAATGCCAGATTTGGAAAAACATCCAAAATGAAACAACTTTGCCTCTTAGGTAGTCATCAGATAGTGAAACAAGGGCACTGGGTAAGATCTGCCATATTATTTTGAAAGACCAGTGGCTTTGGTAAGCAGTGTTTTCTACTAAGATAGATGTAACAAGATTGAAGAAAGGTGTTCACATGGAAGCTACTCCTGTCATGATCTTGCTCTTAGAGGAGTGCCGTTAGTTAAGGTGTTTTCATAGCACTTGCTCTGAATTTGGATGGGAACTGCTTCTCCAGCGTCACTTTCCAGCAAAAAGCAGACCCACAGTGCTGTTATGAGACAGAACATCAGCATTCAACCTCTCTTGTTTCACCAGGACAGGTGATTTAAAAAGCAGGACTGCTATTGATTTTACTTGTGGAAGAGAAAAACTAATCTGTCTCTGACATCACCTCTAATTTAATATCTATGTATTGCACCTTTAATTACCCATTTGTAGCCGTGGGATTCAACTGACACAAATCCACACCAGGCTTGCTATGTCCTATGTCCTTGCTGACAAGGCAAATCAGGCAGATGTCAGAGAATCAGAGGCAGCTTCTTGAAGCATTGCTTAGCTTAATATGGAATAGGAGTTTGGGAACTGCCCTGGCTTGCACCATTTAGCAATATTTAAGGGTCAGTGCATAAGGTCAAGCAATTTCTGTCTGTTCCAGATTTGTACTCTGCTGAGAACTGTGAGCCCTTCTGTCAGCCATGGTGAAAATCTAACTCATTGTGTTCCTGGAAAGACTTAATTTTGCCTTTTTCTATTTCTTTTTTCCTCATAGTAATGGAATGGAAGTAATTAAAACTGAATTTATGTGAATGAACATAAATAGTACATCGCAGTCTTTGCAATTAGATTACAGTCGTTATCCTTGTTCCTTACTGAAATGGAAGTCATCCTGTCATTATCTTATACTGCTGAGTAAATACTGTCTTGGTGTGGGCAGCATAGAACAAGTGTGGGTAACATTTCCTGCCCATTTTACAGGCATGGCAAACACTACCCTGCTTTCCCTCTTACTGGATTGTACACTTAAAGGTTTCACCTGGCATCCCTAGGCAGAGGTAGATCAGTTTTCCACAACACTCCTATACCCTGTCCACTCCATGTTATTATGAATGGAACAATAGCACTGTTTACTGCAATAATTATAAGAATACCTAGAAATGTATTTTGGTTCACAAGTTTCTGTTTTCACCAGCTCTCACTGGATGCTTATGAAGCTGATTGTAACATCTGAGCATGTGAAAGTTAGCTTGTCAGCAGCTTGGCCAGTCTATATATGTCTATGAATTCATGCATGACTTGTTTTTTACTGTAAGCCATTGAGCATATGATATGTGTGTGATGTGATGAGTCTCTGTTCTTTCTGCTTCACCTACTGTTTTACATGCTGTTACCTCCAAACAGCTGAAGCAAGTTTTTGCATACAGATAAACTGCCTGCAAAATGTTTCAAGGGTTTGTGTTCTGCTTGTTTGGGGTGTTCTCTTTGTGGTTTTTTTTTGTTGTTGTTTGGTTTGTTTGTTGGTTTTTTTTTTAAATTTGGGTTGTTGGGGGTTTTTGTTTGGTGTTGTTGTTGTCTTTTTGTTTGATTTTTTTATAGTTTTGAAGCTTACAGTGAGTCAAGAGCTGATGTTGTTAGACCATAAAACTATTAGGTGTTTTTAGAGTTTGACTTTAAAACTTACTTTTACTGTCACCTGGTATTTTTGAGTGGCAGAGAGGATACCTTGCATAAGAAGATTCTGTTACTCTTTCTGATATGTACTGCCTCCATTCATCTCCTGATATTTGTCTCAACTAGGTGCATGTCATAAGCAATAGCATGTTAGTGTACTGGAAAAAGTATGGGTTCAACTGAAGTTGGTGAAATGTTTGTGTGAAAACACATGCAAAGAATCTACTCGGTGGTTTATAGTCATCTAAAACATAGTTCACTGAACTCTAATGATGACCATTTTTCACAAGCAAGGAGAGAAAAAATTTGTTTTAATTTTTCTGGTATGGCTAAGGAAAACCTACTTTTCCAATTCACTGACCTGCTTCACTTTGTATGAGTGAGGTACTTGCCATTTTAGCGCAGGAACAACTGGCAAATTGGCTGGTTAGTCTTCCTGCTCATTCCTCATCTCTGCTATCTACCAGAGATTTTAAGGGCTTGCAGTAGGCTTATTTCATCTTTTCCACAACTGCAGCATTTTCAGTAGCCGTGAGTTGCAGCCTGGTCTGTGATTAAGAGCATAGAGCAGAGTAAGATCAGCTGTTTGTACCAAGTCCACTTTCATACCGGCACCAGCCTAAACCCATTCCATTTTCTTGATTCCCATTAGCATAGACATATCTGAAAGCAACAGTTAACATCAAGAATGTTAATATCCCTGGAAAAAGACTGAAGTTGAAAAAGTATTTCTAAGACCCAGCTGAAATGCCTTACAAGACTTAAGTCTGCATACTAGAAAACTACCAGCTGATTCTGACCATGGGAGTCATTGGAAATGCCTTCCAGAATTTTGGGAAAGAAACCCCTGTTCTTTCTTAAGAAATACTGCAGTCATCTTTTCTTACAGAATTTGTTCTTTCATCTGACAGAACTATACTGCTTGCCACCAAAACCAGTATCTACCTACTTCACAAAACAGTGACAGAGAATGGATTTACAAACCACCTCTATACAGTAAAGAGTCGCTGCTACAGGAATAAGTCTAACTTCAAGCTTGTCTTTTTTTTCTGTGGGGATGGGGATCAACTAACTGATCTCAGAAGTCCCTTCTAACCCAGGGACCTTTGACTGTAAACTTGCTGCTCAAATTAACTTCCATTTCCTTTGTAATTATCTGGCTTTTCGTATACTCTGATGAACAGGTGGCCTGAAAGTATAGCCCCAGATCAATGACTACCATCTGGTTCAACAAGATATCCTGGTTTTCCTCACCATATTGTCAAGTATGCTCTGTGATACTTTTTTATAGCCTGTACTTGGTAATACTTCACTCAAACTCAATATGCAGCCATATGGTAAAAAGCAGCTGGAACAGGTAAGTGCACTGTGCAAACATTTTTAAAAGCTGACTTCAAAGAACTGTTGAGTTCACTTTTGATTTTATTTTCACTGCCATTTTTCAGCAGCTAATGTTTGTTTACTCACAAGCACCTTTCCTTAATGGGCTTTCCCCCAAGTGAGAAGTGAAATGTCTTTTGTGCAAAGTCTGTGTTAGAAACCACTTTACATAAGGAATGATGCAGTAGAAATTTGAAGAGTGGGTTTAAGCTCATTCCTTAGACACATGTTTGTCAAGCAGTAGGGTGAGATGATTACCTGAGTCTCAGCTGGTGAAGGCGGAGCTTTCTCTGGTGAGGTGGGGACTCTATCGAGTCAAAATTTGGGGTTCTAATCACAACATTGCTAGCAAGGGGATTTCTGTGCTACTGGACACAGTACTTGTATATGAAATCAACTTTTTTCAGGTGATATGATGTACATACTCTTTACAGAAATAAAATAGATAATTGTCAGTCTTAACTATGCAAACCTGGCAGAACAGAGGTTAGCTGTCAGTGAATAGATGTATAAACTTGAGAAAATCACTGAGAAAGGAGAAGCTGCTGGTGAGAAAAAGGAACAGGAGAAGGTCAACAATTTTTTTTCAAGTGGGACATAGAATGTTTGTGAAAATGATAAAGTCAGATGAAGCACTGTGAGCTCGAAGAACTTCCCAGTCCATATAAGAAGCTATAACTGCTGAGTAATGTTTCTGTACAGCCCCAAAATACTGCAGTCCTAGTCCATAGATCTGCCTCAGACTGGTAAGAAAACTGAGACAGCAAGACATCTGTAAATTTATTGAGCAGAAGCAACATATTTAGACCTCCATGCAAAGTCTTTGATCTTCTCTATGTTTGCCATGCATGTACCTTACACTCCTAAACAGTTGTGAAGTAAAATGCAAGCCACAGAGGGCAGACCTTGCTGAGATACTGGGGAAGATGTCAGAGGTTAGAGCCTGCTTCTGGACCAGTTAAATGCTCAAAACCAGGTGCAGAATCTTTAAGCAAACCTAAGAGGTGAAGAATCTGGTGAATTTCCATTTGTGAAGCTTATTTAAATGAAATTTCACAGAGATAGATGAAGATTAGTATATGTTGTGACTTGGAATGATTTCTACTGTCCCATACCTTCTTCTCTTAACATAGGTTTAACAGTTTAACTTCAGAAGGGACTACTCAATCCACTGTTTTAATTGCCACTATGTTAGAGTGTATGAAGGACTGTTTGGGTTCTTTATAAAAAGTCTGAAACTTCATCTACAAAGTCATTCAGTTTTTCGAAAGTAAAAATGCATATGACAATTGCTGCAAGATAACAGAATGTTAGAGCCCTGGTAATCTCCACTGGGAGGAAGTTGCTTGGGTTGGGTACTCCCAGGATTTCCACAATCCTGAGTTGTACAATTGTACCCCAGACTGGAGAGATGAGGGTGGAAAAAGTCCAAGAATTTTCTTGCTTCAGCCAAGGCAGACTTGAACAAGACATACTGTGGAAGTCAGTTCAGGGCATGAGCCAACTCTGCTCCATTAGTCACTGCCAACCTATCCAGTCTACTGCAGACACCACTATTCTGGAAGCCAAACTGTGCACTGGTATAATGTAACACTCTTAGTGCTTCCAGGTGACTGGTTACCATCTAAAACATTGAGATTTAGCTGTGAATTTGGCGTGACAGGAGAATTGCTCATGGGCAGAAGCTAAAAGTTTCCTGACTCAAATATGGAAAGCTGTGAAGAATGGTAGATAGTGATTACTAAAATCAACTAGACAGACAGGATCCCAGTACCATGCAGAAAAAGCCAAGGATTTTCTCCAGTCAAAGGTCATCATCTATGCATCTGCTGTGTGCTGGGTCTTGATATAAGTCATGCATCTTTTGTTGATCTGCATGTTTTGATCTTCATTCGTTAATTGAAATGCCTTGGGTACTGTAGCAGAATGCTCTGGCTAGAGTGGGGGTAAGCCAGCTTGAACAATACCCTATTTGAAAAAGCTCTCAGTGATAGATGGAGGAGAGGGCGGGTACACACTGCTTTTCTTATTGCAGAATGCTGAAACCAGCCTGACTCATCAATTCTGAACTTAAAACATCCTGAGGAAAAACAATGTTTCCTGGCAAACTGTCTACGGTGATACAAGGTTCCTGATAAAGGAATCAGTGATATTACTGGTAACTTATCTAAAGCTGCTGACCTGATACAGCTAGCCTGGAGACATTTGACTGATAGTCACTTTATCCTAAAAAAGCCCAGTCCCACTTTGTAATGGTAGGATCTTCTAACATATTCCTTCTCAGAGCGCATGTGGAGATTCCTCCCTTGAGTGGGAACAGCCCTCAAGGTTAGTCATCTTGGCTATGCAAGAGATGTGTCCATGGTCATTGGTATAGGTGGGGAACATCAATATCTACTTATTATTTTGCTAACTTTAATATAACTGATTCAATATTGCCTCAACAAATAGTGCACTATACTAGCGCTTCCAGCTACCCATACTGTCTAGCAAGTAATTCTCATTAAGATCTTTTAGTCTAACCATCATCATTATAATAAATTTGAAGAAATCATTTATTTATAGAAATATATTTGGTTTGCCCTCCTTAATTGTTCAGGGCAAAGTCATATAAAGGCTCAAGTACACCTACGTAATCCTTTAGTTACACAGGAATAATTATAAAGCATAATATAAAGAAGTAAGTATAATATAAAGTAATAAACTGTTTACCAAGTCTGGGGCTAGGATTGGATCTAGCACACCAAGACTCCTCTCTGAGAAGGAGTTTAGAAAGCATGTGTATCCTTTCTGTACTCAAACGAAGGATCTCCTTGATGAACCTTGTCCAAAGATTCCATTCTGCCCATGACAGGTACTCTGTCAGCAGCAGCAACACACTGCATATAAGCTGCAGTTCTGGGCTACACTTATAACTTGCTCCTGGATTTGTTATTTCAAATTATAATTGTAACAGATAATTCAACTTCCTATTTCCAAGCCTGCAGAGTTTTCCTTTTTGTCGCTGCCCCTTCTATAGTACTTGAGTACTCCTTGGATTTTGCCTGCCTGCAGTGAAGACAGGATTGTTGTTAAACGAATTATCTCACCTAGGTTATTAGAGAAACAGTCTACCAGGATGGAAAGGAATTGTTTAGAAGACAATAAGTGGCAGTGAGACAAAGGTATAAAGTGGCTGTATGCTAAAGGCACTGTAGAGATTAGACTTCTTGAGAGTTTTAGAGAAGGGAGGATGAGAAGAAGCTTTTCAGTGAAAGTGGTACAGCTAGAGCTCAGTAAGTTTATGAAAGGGATTGTATGACCTGAGTCTTGCAAAATTGGGGTCCTGGACATGACAATAAAGAGACCTTCTCCAATTGTGCTCTTGTTTTAAAGATCACAGAAACCCTTTTTAACACAAACTGAGGTCTATATTTCTAAGGACACCAGCCTTCCAGGAGATGCAACTTTTGAGACACTGTTTCCCACCAGTAAGCCTTGCCTATAATTATTTCCTTTCATAACCACCTATAATAAACAAGAGTGACAAGCTGTAGTTAGCCACAACTAAGCTCCTGCTCAGAAACTCTTATTGCCTAGGCCTTTAACCAAAGAAAAGGTCTGTTTTAATAAAAATTTCTTGACCTTAGAGACTGGCCAGACACTTGTTCAAACCTGGGGTTTACCCAGGAGAATAAGAACATGTACACTGTTTTGATGTATATGGAAACCTTACTTGTCATGAAAAACAGTTCTCAACTTGCACAGCCATGAAGTAAATGTTCTAGTAAAGGGGCCTACTGATGGTTTAGAAACAGAAGCTTCACAGCAGAAATAAGGAAAAGGTAAATTCAGAAATAAGGGTAAGTTAAACTGTTCTTCTGCCTTATGTAGCTGTGTGTAGCTAGATGCTCAGGCTTCCTCCACACCAGCCTTTCACTTCATTGCTGTCTGACAGTGGGAGTTGTTGTACAGAGTACAGGTATGAGTTACTGCCCTGCCCGTGGCTCTGCTTCTGCAGGCATTGGCCAGCTGACACGTGTGTGCGTGCTGCTTGCAGGCATGTGGCTTTTTGCACAACTGGGCTTCATGCCATTAACATACACCTTGTGCTACAAAAGCTACAAAAGCAGATGAAACCAATTGTGTGAGCCAGTCTGTGGGAGCAGAAGTGACACAATCTGTTTTAAAACCCTCCTAGTGGCTATGAACACCCCTGAAATTTTAAAAATTGTTAATTACATGCAAAAAGCTATAGGGAGATAAGAGAACCAAAACGTGAATGAGTTAGGGAATCTGGCTTGTATTTTCAGTGTAATTACTAGAATTTTTCCACTTCATTAGATTTAAGTTGAACTGTTCCTTTTAGTAGTGTTTTAATAGGATACAATGCGTTCTAAAAATCCACTTTCTTCAGGAAAGGAGAGGTACTTCCTCTGGCTTTTGGTAAGCTAGGACAACATGATACGGTTGTGCTTCTTTTCCTCCAAAACCTAGTAGCTGTAGATCTCAGTGCTGCAAGCTGCATTTTGGGATATTTACAGAAGAACACTGAAGTACAGCAGACTACACTGCAGCAAATATACTTGAAAGCAGGGATGCTCTTACCTGCTTTCATTAAGTGTCTGCCCAAAGAGCAGAGCATACACCCCATCACCACACTACTATATTTATTTGAACTTTGGGAAACAGTTGCAGGTAAAAGTAGCAGGAAAATAGCTGACTGTGTTTCTGAAAAAGAGAGAGTAACTAGGTTGAAAACACAGATGGCTGCTTTCAGAAGGAACAAGGTGGTCTATTTTGGCCCCATTTTCTATCCTGCGTGTGATTTCTCATAAGATGACTTGAGAAAGGGACTACTTTTTTGTACTGAATCTTATACTTTGTCATCTAATCTACTTCACAAGAAGCAACAATTTCCTGAGAAAGGGATTTAATTAGCTGACTTGGTGTTTTTTAAGTGAAGCATCAAAACAGTATCTCCTACCTGAGTCTAAAAATGTTTTCCAAATATATTTTACTTACGGAGAAGGCAAGTATGTACCTTAATAAAAGCAGACTGAAGGACATCAAAGGAATAAAAGTCACATCTCCGAAATTTCATTACAATTCTCATGTAACTAGTTTTACTATCCTTGCAAGGTAGTCAGTGAGCTGCAAGAGCAGGGCTGCCCCATGAGGGGCTATAAGCCAGGAACAGAGGGCAACCTCAGCACCACATCCTCCCAGCAGAGCTTAACACCAAGGTTAAGCAGGACAAGGGTGAGTGACACATCTCTAAACAACCCCTTCTCAGTAAAGGTGATAAGTCAAGTTCAAGACCCATCCAAGAGATCTGGTTGGGCACAGCCAGCCAGGCCTGGACACAGGACAATCTACAGCATGCACCAATGCCCCAGCCAGGAAAAGCAGAAAGTCAGGATGACAGGGGACAGGGCTGGGAACAGACCTACCTACAGCTCAGATCAGGCAATGCTTGGGTGCCTGAGCATGAACTTAAAGGGGGATTCTTGGGCCCATGGGCAGAGGGTGCATTGCTGGGGTCACCAGTGAGGCTGGCCAGGGTAGCTAAAATACTCTGTTCAACATAGCCACCCAACAGTGAGGAGTTCATTGCCCTCTGTAACACATCCTGTATTTAATATTACTAGTTTTAATAGTAATCATCTTTGTACTAGAGTAGGATGTCTCCTATGAGTCCTATTTTTAAAGCAGCCACTTCTGGAGTAACTATCTGGAGGAACTGTGTTCCTTCTGCTTTAATTGTAGTATTTAACTGCTGCCCTGCATACTGCTAGTTTTAAATATTAAATGGTTTGGAGTTTCTTTTGCAATAAAGAAACACAGATGCTCAAATATATTTATTCATACTCACGTCTAACTGTCTGTTAACAAAAATTAAGTCTGTTAACTTCCAGTTGCTCTTCATTGCACAGCAGCATGATTTTTTTCCTTGTGAAATTCGGAACCTCTGAGCTCCCAGCAGAGGTTTGGAAAACTCTAAGCAGAAATACAGCTGACTTGATTCCTGCACCCACTCAAATGGATTTGTTTTTCTGAAAGTATTAACCAAGAAAAGAAACTTGTCCCAGCTAAGTTCTGCTGAGCTGACCACAGTGCTGCTGACAGATCTTAGATTAGGAGGATTGGTTACATGATTAGCAACCTATTCTCCCTTTTTCAAAATAAACTTGGTTAATCTAAGGAAATGTCACTTGACATCTGCTTCTGACAAATACATAGTGTGACTTCGCAATTTTGCTGCTTCTCACAAGTCAGCAGACCAGAAGACTGGTAGGGCTGATAATGCAATAGCAAGTGCTAGAGACCTTCCTTGCAGCAGTACTGCCTTTACTGCTCAGGCAAAGCCTTTAAATTAAAAGATGGTGTTAAAAAGTTATCACAGTATGGAGCCAAGTGATTTTCAGCTGAATAAATCATCAGCACAGGTACCACAGACAGAACTTTTACCAAGTAGAGTAATGGAGAATTATAAAAAAAAAAATCTCATAATAAGACCTCACCATCTAAAGGAAAAAAAGGTAAAATTCAAGAACAAAGCAAGAACTACTTACAAAAAAGGAAAATTATGATAATAACTATGATACTTTCCCACATCATCTCAATCACCCCAACAGGGAAATACACTGCCTAAAATCTGAAACAGCCCTAAGGATGTGACAAGAAAATAGTTAAATAGCCAAGCAAACTGTGCTTTTTATGCAGCAATTCAACTGCTGTGAAGGCATACCATGTGTCTCAAACAGCCACAGGATTCCAATGGGGGTCTTTAATCTGGAATTTGATACTAAATCAGTAAAGGTTTCTTTGTATGCTACACTAAAGTTTTTCAGTCCTATCTGCTGTCTGGTTCTTCTCCTCTCCTGCTGCCCTCCTCTGAATATTTCATATTTCAAATTTCTCTTGAGCAGTATGTGCCAACAGCCACAGGAAAAAAAAAAGAAGAAATGACAACATATTTGTTAACATTTTAATATATATAACTAACACTGAGTCAGAGTACCATTGTCTGGCTATTTCAAATAATCCCTTTATTGCCAGTAAGTCTCTAAAGACTTTCTTTTACTAATACAGAGACCTGAAGATTTTACGCTATTTGACTAAGATGCCATTTCAAGTCAGACTTTATAAATAAAAGTAGACAAGATGTCTGATGCCCAAGCACTGTGCTCTGTCCAGGGATGTTGGGGGGCATGTGAGGGCTGTTTCTGTATGCCAGGAGAAATACAGATCAAGTTGCTTCTCATAAAAAAATTTGAGGGAAAACAACAATATCACTGACAAATCTGGTTATCTTTCTTCTTCTTTAAAAAAAAAAATAATTGCTGTGTTTTTCTTCTCTTTAAGATTATTTGCTGTGCACTAGTCACAGTGCGTGCACACTAGTATGTACTTTGTAACAAGAGAAATTTGGAATCCAGGTCTGGTGTTCCTACATTTTTAATGACACCTAGCCCTGGTCAAACAGGCTAAACAGTGCTATTGACATGAGGGAGGTTTGTGTTTTACCTGTCATTTACATGTTGAAACTCCAGATTGCTAGTGTTTCCACTGGGTTTGTCAAAATTTAAATTATAATGTTCTTGTTGCAAAATCCTGTATTACTGCACCTCCTTTGTTCGACTGGCAGAAGCTGAGTTTTCAGCTCCTTAATTCCAATTTGCATGTCACATTTGGAAATGTCTCTTGAGACCTTTACAACAAAGCACAAGACTCTGCCTGTAACATAGGAATTTTAGTTTACTGCCTTAGCAAGAGGAATAGTATTTTGGAATCTAGTTATTAGTGGGAGTAGAAGAAAGGGGGGATAAAATCTCAGTATTTCAAGGACTGTATAAAAGTCTCACAAATCCAAGAATGTAACATGACTCAAGACGAGCACTTCTTTTAAATACAGCTTTTCTCCAGATTTTGCTGAGCAATGGCATACCTGTTTTTCCCATGTTTACATAGAGCTAAATCCTGAGGGATGCTGAGCTGTCACAAGTATCTATGTTCAACAGCAGCTGCAAAACTGAACAGTTGCAAGGACTAGATTTATAAACGTTTCTACTGACTTCAGTTATGCATGTCCTATGCTTGCTTATAAGCCTTGCAAGCTGGTAATTTATTCCAGCTGATAAAGCAAGGTTTCAAGAGCAGTTTCCTGTGAGCCTTCTCATAAGCCCTCAGATGTCTGTCAGAGGAATTAAACAAAAAATAAAATTTTGCAAATCCATCCATTAAGAAGTAATTTGTAATTGGTGAGTCTCTGAGGTTCTGGGTTTTTTATGTCAACAGAGATTAATTAGAATTCTATTTGTACAAGGTTTTGGGATAAAATGGATACTCTATCAAAGAACTAAAACATGCCATTTTGAAATGTGTTGCCTGAGTAAAAGCTGAAGGAGGATCACTGGATACTGTGATTGAAGGATTAAAGTTTTACCTCATTTAATGCTGGGAAATGCTCATGAACTACATATTATGCATTCCAAATGGATGCAACACAGGAATTACAGCAATTTTCATTATGAGCATTATGATTTTTAACCTTTATGCAATCTTGTTCAGACTCGTCAAGTAACAACATATACTGACTGATGAACTGATTTTGAAAAAATCATAAAATGGTGAGAAAACACATGCTTGCAATGGAACAGCCTACTCAAGAAGTGAACACACTGATTTCGTCCTTCTGTTTTTTTAGTGCCGAACCAAATACCAAGCTTCACTGGATACTGCCTAGGTCTTATACTGGAAAGGACAGTGAACACAAGTCCTTGTTCATACCATCAAGTTTGATAGATTTTGCAATGCTCCCCCCTCATCTCTTCCTTCTGTGTCTTCCATGCAAACAGAAACTGCACTCACATAAGCATGGATACACAGATGGCCTGATCTTGCTCCTCCTCTCTGGCTGATCAACAGCACATATGCAGGCCCTCACTCACATATCTCAAAAGTCCATTCACATTTGGAGTCCTTTTCACGTCATGTACAATAATTTTTCACATTCTTTTCAACTATTTTAACACTTGGTCAGATCCTACTCAGCAGCCTGCAGGCCTGAGACTTTTGATCATTCTTGTTGCCCTTGCTGACATCAAAGAGTGAGAACAGCCAACTGTGTTCAAGTGACAAGACCACTTTGAACTTTACTGATAAAATAATGTCCTTATTACTATCAGTACAGTATTATTGAGCTGGCATTTGAAAGGGCAAAACATCAGTGATTCAAAGTGTTTAAGAGCTGATATTGTAGCTGTAGTTTAGGAGTGCATTAAAAGCATTTGTCACTAATTTTTAACTTGTAAGAACCTCTTATCAATACAATATGTCACACTAAAAAAGTATAGCTAAAGGGTTTAATCTATTTACAGTCTTCTGAAGCCAATGTGAGTTACTAAGGCACTTAAAGCACATGCTTGCTAAATCAATTTTCTTACTAAACATCTTCCTGCATCTGTCTTCTTTAAGATGTGCATTTCCTGTCACAAAGATCATTTCAATATAATCAGGGTTGGTCTGAATTTTTCATTGACCTACATAAGCAAAACATAAAAATAACTCTTAATATGGAAGTACAGTATTCTCAGTAAAACCTGGTAGATATTCTTAATGAGACTGTAAGCCAGTCACTCCGAGACCTGTGCTCCCCAGGATCATTTAAGAACAACTGCTACTATGTTTCATCATATGATGCCTAAAGAGATGAGTAATGGAGAGTTTTCTGCATGTCCTTATTTAATTACTGTAAGTAAGTAAAAAGCCAAGTCATAAAGTAGTATCCAAGCTGAAAAACTAGCATCCAATGATAAATAACACAGTTATCAAAACAAGTAAGCTTTGATGTACAGAACTGTATTTTTTTCTTCCAGCATTCAACCAGTTTGCTTCCCACTGAATAGTTTTGTGGGTATGATCTACAAAAACTGAAATGATCCTCTTTTTCTTATTAACTGGAAACGAGAGCTTTGATTACAATTAGGAAAATGTCTAACTCTGCCAAGGAACCACGGAAAAAGTTGGCATTAGTGGCTGAAAAAATGTGACTACTGTGGTATAGCCTAAAAGCAGAAGTTCATATAGCACTTCTCCTTTTATTTTGCTGTTTGGATGCCAATTTAAATCTCCTGAAGAACAAGCTCTACAGCTCCACACAGTGTTAATTTACCAACATCAAATCTCTGAATAGGCTACAGAATACCTACAGATTTCTCTAAATGTGGATAAAGTCAACTAACTTTCTATAATTTTTCAAGTGCATTCTTTTTAATGATTTTATTTTTAATGTAGGTTATTTAATATTTGTCAGGTCTATCTAGGAATATAACTGACAGAATTCACATTTTTTGTGTGTGTATTTACAGCTAGTCCTGATGCCACTTCAGGACTATCTTTTGTCACTTCAGATCTTCAGCTACGCAAGTAGAAGCCTCTGCTTGACAAAAACTTCAAATCTGTCTCTTTAAATAATTTACACACTTAAGTGTGGTGATGCACATACTCTTAGTAAGATTTTAGCAACAAAGACTTTGATGACATCCTAGAGACCACAAAGATGACCTTGCACAGTCTCAGACTAGAAGACAGAACATTTGGATTCTAAGTGTCCTCATTGTTCTGAGCCTCGTAACTGGAAAATATAGTTTGCTTAATGTGCAGGGCACTGGCAGGAATGAGAGCAATTTACTAACAAATACAGTAATGAGAAGGCTCTATCTTATGTGATGATATCATTGCATTGAAAGGCTTACCATTTAATCAATGATGATTTGGAATAAACAATCATTTTTCATATAATTTACCAAGAGAGAAATTATTTCCAAGTCTGTCCTGCACCTGAAAGGTATTTTAAGCCACAATACATAGATCATTAACAAATAGGTAAAAAAAGAAGAATTTGAAAATAATTTCTTTTACATTGGACTTCAATAGGAAACAGCTCAAAATATGCCTTCTCTTGACAGTGACAATGTCCATTGTACTTGCAGCTATATTTTAGGGATGTTTGGACAGTTCCATTTCAGTATCAACTTGGCTGAAAGTGACACAAGGCCCTTCAAAACAGTTGATTTTTTTTTTTTTTCCAGTGTCATCCCTGTTCTCAAAGAACTAAAAACTGAATCGATCACTTTTTTTTTTTTTCAGACACAGCCAGGTCAGTACAGACAAAAATAAGCTTCTAGGGGAAAGAGAGAAGGGAGTTGGAATTCCTGTTGCTCACAACTCTGTGTGGTTGTAACACAAAAACTGGTAAGAAATCAGGTTCTTCAAACAAGCATGTAATTTGTGTGTCATTTCATGAATCACTTACAGCACTCTGTGTATGTTTCCAAGCAGCTTGGGAATAAAATTACAAAGTTCAGATGATGCTCTACTAGGAAAATATTTTAAAAGAACCACCTCAACCACTATAAACACATAATCGAAACAGAGTGGAGCTGCTACACCTCTCTCGGCTCACCACAAAAAAAGCCTGCAGAGGGCACTGCTAAACACTGTCTGCATCTTAACATACGGTTAGAGGTTACTTAGTATGCATCTCAGTCCAAGTAAGTGCCTGCCGTGAAGAAACAGGGAAGAGAAGATAAGGTTAAGATCCACTGATATTTTAGAAGAAAATCCCAGTGTTTTCTTTCTTCCTTTTACTTGTTCCTTATATCTGCTCAGAAGATACTTGCAGATGTGTTTTACATCTTGTCACCTGAAAATCAGGGCCCTGCTTCTTGGATATAGACTGTGTTCCATGCTGCAGATAATGTTCAACAGACTGCCAGATCAGAGTCCTGCCTCCAGCATCTGTTGTCCTTACCTTCCAACTGAAAACATTCAAATTCATCAGCAGAGCTGAGGCATGATCTATTACAGGTAACACTGTATAACACGTGTTATGGATAACACGTATGGCTACAATATGTATAGCAATGTAATTCAAGTGCACTTTCTTTGAATCTCAGATTATACAATAAAGCAGATGTTCACAAAATTCCAGAAACACCTAGTCAAACTAGTAATTTAAATGTATAATATATGACATGTCTAGGCTATCCTATCTACCAATGCTTCTAGGAGCAAGAGCTCCTATCTCTCCAACTCTTTTGTCTGCTACTCCCATATCCAACTGATATACTCCAACTGTACTGTGTAGCTCATACTTCACGTAGGTGGTGTTACCTGGTAAAAACTTGCAGTTATCACCCCAAAAAAGTTTCATTAATTTCTTTGCACACATGGCAGGTTGCATGGTTCTTTGGTCAGGTTTTTTACAGTGAATAGAAAATGTCTTTCCAGCACTGGTTTATAGCAGTGAAAATTATTTATGTTAGAAAATGCATACCAGAGTCAGCTCCTTCTACATTTCCTTTTTCCTCTTGGAAAATCATGTATAGTTTATATACAGACTCTTTATCGAGCAGAGGTGACATGATGCAAGTAAATGACCTGGAGTTCATTATGTTGGTGCTTTGCATAGGAGGCAGCACTGTGTGTTCCAGAATCTAAAAGAATTTGATTATTTCCTAAAGCTGAGACTTCAAAAATTATCTGTGATTCTGGATGTTTCGTCTTCCTAGTATCAAAGATCAAAGACCTTCAAGGAACGCAGTTCTCTAGACATACTCAGAAACCGCAATGGCTTTTGGCAAAGTAATTGTGTGCACAAAGCAAATACTTCAGCAGTAAGCTATTCATGAAACTAAGAGCATATTTACGAGTCACTGAAACCCAGATAATGAAGTCTGAAAGAACAGATTGTATTTCTAAGGATATTTTCACTGATGTAGAAGATTTTTTTTTTTAAATACCCTCCACCGAACTTAAAGCAGTTATGAAAACCAAACTGAAGTCCTCAGGGCTGTATAATCTAAAGAATCCAGGTTTTCTGCAAATGTTGTGCTAGCCATGTTAAATCTGATAGACCATGGGTTTGGCACTCCAAAACTCTGAAATATTTTTCTCTCTTTTTGTCTGGCTTTATATATTGTGTATGGCTGTTAATGCATGGCAAGAGCTCTGTCATGATTTCCGTTTCTATTTTCTCAGAGATAAGTAAACACAAGAAAGTATTTCGCGCCCAAATTTACTTGATTGCTAAGCCATAACCACAACCTTATTGTATTTGTATCCACATACATTTCCACTCTAAAATTCACTAGTAAACTTATTTGTAAATTTTAGCTTTGGGTTCTTGAATGCTTGGTGAAAGCCACTTTTCAGTGATGCATACATTCAAGAAATTTAGAACAAAAATTTGTTAGTTGTTTGGTTCATCCACTGGCAAAAACAAAACCAAGACATTATTGCAACACATTGTTGAAGAACTCATACTGCTGGTCACATAAATTGTTCAGTCAGAAACTGAAATGGTACCATGTGATGTATACAAAAAGGAAAATACACTATAAAATGGATGGTGGTATAATACATATAATCAGAGAGTAATCTGAAACCAATCATTATTGATTAACTTATAAATTATCAAATGGTAAATAATGTTGCCAAATAAATTTGTGACCATTTGTGAGTGACTGACTGCTAGAAAAATCAGGTAGAATTTATCTAGTTAATTTTATTACTGGCACTTTCTTTGCTCAAAATTAGCTTTTTACTGTATTTAAATATAGCTGGGTATAGTGAACAATTTTGGAAAATTGTCAGAAAGTAAATCTAGGATTAAGATTAGGATTAAGAACGGTATTGTAATCTGTTCCAGAATTATTGCTTTTGTCCCAGTACTTCAGGGCACTTACTGAACCTAAGCACAAATTGCTGACATTGAGTAGTAACAATAGAATAAACTGTTCTTCCCCTTCTTCATAACAGTCTCTTCACAGGAATACTCCTTCCATCTCTCTTGGCTGAATTCAGAAATTTTCTGAAACAATCAGAGTGATCTCTTTTATTAATTGCAACTGACTAGCCTTAGCACCTAGTCCACTGTTTGCTCGGTTTTCTTCCTTTTACTTTTAAAACATGTAAGATTTTCTTGTGGTGTTAAAAGAAATCACTTCCCTTTGGGGAGCAAACCTTTGGCTGGTTTTGGAGTGTTTGGGTATTTTAAAAATTTCTGATATTATTATTACAATACTTCTTTAGATTTCATCTTTAAGGATGAAACAACCACTAAAATTCACCCTCTGAGAACACCTCTGTGGATGGTCTCTCTCTGTGGAAAAATGATTTGAATATTTGTCCTACCTTGTCCTGTTTATATGGCACTGTTCTCAGTGTAAATGTCCATTTTGGTGGATCAGTGGATGACTAACAACATGGGCAGTTTAAATAACAGGCTAATCTACAGCAATCTTTACACTTCTTCAGCAGAAAGCTGCAAGGTAAAAGACTCATTTGTTCCACAACCAGTTTTACAAAGTGCAGATGACTTAATAAAGCCATTTTTATGTACATAACACAGATGCTCACTCACTGTCACACCCTTTCTGTGTTTTATATGCCACAATGCCTGCACATGTAAGCAGCATGGCAAAAACTTCGTGACACTGACTCTGACCATGCCTCATTAACAGTGTTTCTGTGAATTTTCTTCTTTTACTTCAAGCTGTATTGCTAGTAGTGACGTAGTAGGGGGACTTCATGCAGGAACTGACCCTCTGTCATGGCTCATACAACAGCTGCAGATACAGCATTAGGTGAGAGCTAGCTGCACAATCTAAAAGACAGCTCAGGGCAACAGCTGCACATCAACATCAGGAATCTTAACAGAGGCAATTACACAGAACAACTACCCTTGTCCAGCATTTTCAATCCAGACCTGCTCTGCCACCAGCAGTGTCTCCTCCTTCCTTTCACTAGCCTGCTAATAACAAAACTTATGTACCTAGGCTTATGACATTTCAATGTCCCTGCATGTTCCCACAGCGCTGTATGAGCTCTTCCTTTCCAGGACACAACAATCTCAAGAGTGCTGTTTCCAAAACAACACAACTGTCACTGAATAGGCAGCTGCAATCAAGACTTATTTTCAACTTGGTCAACTTGATGACAACTGACAAGTGGACAAAGGGCTTTCACAATGCTGTTGAGCTTTGTTATGATAGTGTTGCCACTATCTCCTGTAATGGTGCCTTGGTAGGCAGAGGTGTTCAAGAAACTTTCTGAGCTTGGTCCACTGCACGCATTTAATTTCTACACAACTTCTGCATCCCAAGTACTATGAGCGACATTCCCATACCACAACGCTCAGAAATGCTTTTCTAGTCAAGTACAAACAGCCTGTTATTAGAAAAAGTCTATCATTACTGAATTACCATTCTAGGCATCTAGACGTTTTTGATTCAGCCTACAAAAATGTACCAAAACCATTACATACTTTGGATCACATTTGTATTATCGACACGAGGGTTTCTATAGTCACATTTTTAATGACACACTGCCATCATCATTATTTCTAATTTCAAATATATGCCTCCTGTCTCTCCACAGAGAAAAGAACAGCAGCAATCCAAAAATTGCAAAGGCTTCAGTCTCTACTTTTTGCACAATGTACAGTTACCAAAAAATCCTACCATGTAGCTGCTATTAAAAACAGTACCTGTTTCCTTCATTAAAGCTGGTCTCAGCACACAAACTGGCATTGATCCACATGCACAAACAGCATGACCTGGAAGTACGTTTGCTTCTTACACAAACATGTTAGGATGCTGCACCATTAACGAAGGAAGCTACAAACAAATGAAATGAAAAACATGCAGGTCCCTTACTAACTGTTTCATGAAATTCCTTTGACAAATTTCTCCTTAATTTCAAGTAAAATGAACTTGGCAAAACGCAATTAATCCAGAAGAAGGATGATTCCGAAGTTGTAACTATTCTTTGATGTATTTTGTGCCATTTATTTCATAATCTGAGGAATAGAGGGAGAGTCAATAAAATGATGATCCCACATTCCTAATACAATTTCCATTTCCTAATTTAGAAGGCTAGCAGTCAAAAACATGGATCAAAAAGGATTCTGAGAAGAGACTACAACAAGGAGGGTGTTTGTAGGATAAGCACTGGTTGCATATATTTGAGAGCGGGGAATTTAATGTTAAGGCATTTCCAACTTGCCCAGTTAAAAGCTTAAGGTATGAAATATCTGGGTATTTTGTTCTCTTATTACTTTTTTTCCCCAAATGATATTATGGTTTTGTTAGGATTCTAATATGTATGTCCTTTTAACTCACTTCTCTTTTTGTGCTTGTGTTCAGATGAAAGTATTTCAGCTGGAACATGGTATTCATACGGTAACAAAAATTCATATGGTAACAAAACCAGAAAGCTGTTAGGAAAGACCTTAGGTGTGGAGACAGACTGTGTTCTTTGAAGAGGAGTGGGTAATTTGCATGCAGTAAGATGTGTTTCCTGGCAGCTCAGTCCAGACTAACTCGTCTAACAGGCAGTGCGAGGGGACTGGTTCATAAATCTCTTCTGATTATTTCTACTAATAGCCCTTCCCAACACAGGCACTGCCGCCTTACCTTTAGCTCTCTTCTATTTCTACTGTTTTCTATTTTATCTTCCAGTTACAGAAAAAAAACTAACAAGCTTCATTTACTACCTCTAGAGCTATAGCTTCAGTTTGTACTTTTCATCCTTTGCACCATGTGCTCCTGCTCTCTCCGCAGTGTGTGAATAAAAGCATTGGGGCAATCATGGAAACAAGATTAAGAACAGGTGTTGGATAAGGCAGTGTGGATCCTTGATCCAACTCCTCAGTTGGGAGAAACATTTGTGCCAGCACCTGTTAGAAGCCTGATGCCAAACCCAAGATGCAGCACACCCCACGTGCAAGCAACCGTGCCCTGCACTCACCTTGTCCCCAAAACAGCCTCAGTGGCAATGTTCACACCGGGGACTCACAAGGCTTTCTCACATGGACTTCATCACAGAACCATAGAATGGCCTGGGTCAGAAGGACTTGAAAGGTCACCTAACTCCAAGCCCCCTGCTATGGGCAGGGACATCTTCCACTTGACCAGGTTGCTCAGAGCCCCATCCAACCTAGCCTTGAACACTTCCAAGGATGAGGAACCCACATCTTCTCTGGGCAACCTGTGCCAGGACATCGCCGCCCTCACAGCAAAGAACTTCCTCCTCAAAACTACTCTAAACCTACTCTAAGTTTGAACCCATTCCTCCTTATCCTGTCACCCCCGGCTCTTGTTCT
>NW_008237890.1:879406-911055 GCF_000691975.1 Corvus brachyrhynchos
AGTCCCCCGTCCTCAGTGGTGCTGAGCCCAGGGGTCCGGTCGCTGTGCCGGTGATTATGTGTGGTCGGCCGCGGACTCTGCTTCTCTCCCTCCGCTGATGCCCCCGCTGTCCCCCTGCCTAGGCTAGAGCAGGCTGAGCGCCAGCTCCTCTGGAAATCTTCAGCCATGTATTTCCTCAGCGGCTGGCCCAAGAGGCTCTTGTGTCCTCTGGAGTCCCTGGAGCGACCGCTTCATATCCAGACGGATCCCCAGAGGGCTTTCTTCGCAGTTTTGTTCCCATCTCAGCTAAGCATCTGGTACTGCAGAGTGAGTATCCGTCGTCTTGTAAGCTCTCGGACCCTGCTCCCAGCTGAAAAGACCTGTCGTCTGCTGTTTTTTTTTTTTTCTTCTTCCAGAAATGGTTGTAAAATTTGAGGCTAGCTTTACTGAATATTTCAGTATTTGTGAATCTGAGCGGTTATCCACGATGTTTAGTGATAGGATTATAGTGTTAAGAAAATATGCAACGTCAATCTGCTTGCAGTTAACACCGTTTTTTTCTAAAAAATTAGACTTCCAAGCAACTTTTTCTTTGAAACGCTACATGCTGTCTGTGCTTAACATAAGGAGTAATTGTAGCAGTGGGGGTTTTTTGCATATAATGCTTCATATCTTTTACATTTGTATTTTCTGTGTTTTATATAAAAGAAGGTATGAGTGTAGGAGATCTGAAACGCCCTTTGTAAAACACAGAACAAAATCTATCACTACCCAGAATGTTATAACACAGAAGTTCACAAACTTTTCTTTTTATGGAAAGTTTAAAAGTTCTGTGGCCCTAACAGAAGACTAGTCATGGCTTTTACATGGGAGTTGCTGCTGTAGCTATATCTAGTTTGAAACTGAACAATTGACATTAAGTGCCTTGGTTTTAACTCGTGTTAGTGTGGTAACAAAAATGCTGTTGGTCAGTTTGATTTGATGCCGTCAATGAAAACTGTGATACTGACTTTAAATTTTGATGCTGGATCCTTTTAAATACTGCCTAGATTAGACCCTAAATCTGTCTATAAATATCTCCAGATCTAGGTGGTTTATAGAGTTCATCTCAGATTACCAAAGAAAACCAGCAATCCAGTTTTAGAAAGCTGAAACTGAAAGATGTCAAATGACAGTCATAGCCTTAAAATCTCGTTTTAAGTTATGCTGAGATTTCATCACATTATGTTTTATTATGCTCTGCAAGGCTGTTCACCAGTTCCTGGCTGGGATGCTGACACTGTTTTTTGAACCTAGACAGGTATCTAGCTAACACATAATCAGCCCAGTAACTTCACACAATATCATGTGGCCTCTGTTTTCTTGAGTTTATGGCACACCATGTGCATAAAGTATTAAACTTCTTAGCTTTTGGCAGTTGTGGAACCTGTAATTGTACTCTGTCAACAACAGCAGAACCGATCTTTTCCGTGGAGAGACATAGAAAACAACAGGCTCATGAAATGCTTCACAAGATGTGCCCTGTTGTCTAGAATGTAGTTTATTTTATGGTCTCTTCTCAGGGAAGAGGTTCATTATCTTGCATGCTTGGACTTGTTTTGAAATGTTAAACGTTGTATGACTGGCTACAGACAGAGCACTAGAAGAATTCACTTGGTGCAGAAGAGTTGACTAAACTCACAGGTCATTAATATTTTTAAACTAGATTTTGATTCAGTTTGTAAATGAGTGCTTTTGAGGAAGCTGCCGACTTTGCCAGGCCTGACCACTGACTGATCTTAAACTGAAAAATGTGTTACAGTCTCATGGCCTCTGCAGACAACTGGCTGTTATCAAAAACCTGTAAGAATAAAGGTTTTGGTCAAGGTCATTTTTAAAGAGAATTTCTTGCATTGTTTTTATATATATGGCTGGGGTCCTGATTTGGTTTGTTGGGTTTTTTCCCCCAGGCTTTTCTTTTTTTCAGTTTCACATTTGTTTTTGAAGGTGAAGATTAAAATCATATATTTGAACTTTGATAAAACAAAATTACTGCATTCTAGAAAATGTTTTCATTTGTTAGAAGTATATTCTTTGGAACAAGGGTAAATTCTAGTCAGGTTGAACTAACTTGATTTCTTCTAGTAGAAAAGCCTTCAGGCTAGTGTTCTTGTTAAGACTTGTTACTATCTCAGCTATATATCAAAGGTTTTGTGTAAGAATGAGGTGGTGAGACTGGGAAGGTTCTGTTTTGAAATTTTCAGAAACAAGAGGCTCTTTGAAATGCTTCCAGGTGCGTGAGTTTACATTCAGTATGTGTGTTTTTAAGGTGACATAATAATGTTAAAACTCCTTTTCACCCACTGTATGCTAAGAACTAGTGGAACTAAGGAAAGTTTATCCCAAAGTGTCTATTGTTTCCTGTTTTGGAATCAATACAGGTATTAAGACTCAAAATTGGGTAACTGGCATTGGAAAAAAAGCCAGATGGAATTATGCTGGTGTTTTTGAACCAAAAAGTCCTTGACTATTTTACATTTTGGGAGAGATTGGATTGTGGATAGAGAAGACCACTCAGGTGGATGATTGCAATCGTGCATCAGTATTGGTGAAAGGTCGTTGAGCACGGCCCCTCAATATGTTGACATTTATTTATGAATTATACGCATGTGCTACTGTACTAGTATACACATTATCAAGCATACTCAACATAGTTTGTTCTATTCTACTCTAATTTTACTTTGTGTATTTAAAAGGGACCTACACTGGTCACCTAGTCCAACTGCCTGACCAATTCTGGGCAATCAGAAGTTTAATCATGTTATTAAGAACATTGTTCAAATACTCTTGTACACTAGTAGACTCTGGGCATCAACCACATCTCTTGGATGCCTGTTCCAGAGATTTAAAAGAAACAAAACAAGCAAAAAAGAATGAGGTAATGCCAAAATTAACACATTTTAAAATTTTTACTTTATTTTTTAATGGTACCGAAAATCCTTTCTTGCTCCCTATTGGGTTCTGTTAAATAACCCCCACTCTGGAGACGTCTGCTCCAAGTATTTTCCTTAAATCAGAAGTTTTAGATTTAGACACCTTAGATAATTCCTTGACCTTTATGAGCCAGCATAACTGTTTTCACTGACAGCATGGAAAAGCTTGTCAAACGTTTGGATGCTTGAAATGAGAAACGTCAATGAATGATAGAACCTTTCTGAAATGCTATAATGAGATAATTGCTGTTTAGTAGATTGATTTGGGAACTGAAGATGAGGTTTCACAAAGCAGCTGTGCAGTCCTGTGTGTCATCATCTTTCCTGCTTGCACCTTTATTTTAATGGGTCTTATGGTGAACTAGTGATGTCTTTTTACAGGGATGTTAAGCTTAATGAACAAATAGAAGTCTGTTTATTTAGTTGATGAAAGGATCAAAGGAACATTGTAGTTGGCCCTCTTGAAAGTGTTACTCCTTTAACAGTTGTGGCTTTACTTTCAAATTGGTTTAGTTATCTCTTGAATTCTAGAAATTCACCCACAGGGCTCTAAGTATTAAGGGACAAGGTATGCAGCTAAGAAAGAAGGTGCCATAGACAACTGGAGTTCCCTACCTACCCCTTGACAAGTGAGTTGTGTGCAGCAAGTATAGTCTGCTGACATGGTTGTACATATAAATGTGGTTCAGCATTTCCTTTCTTTAGTATTAACAAACTTGTGGCAGTGACAGGAATAAGTACTGGCCTTGAATATTTAATGAAAACTCCTGTAGGTTGTTGGGACTATCTGCTATGACTCTGCCAGTCAAAACCAGTTTTGTAAGCCCTTTGAAGCCAAGAGTAGCTTGTCCCATCTACTTATTCAGAGGAGAATTTTTTGATTACCTATATGCTTCTCAGCTTATGATTTATACTTACTCTTGGTTTTTAAACCCATGTTTTCGTTTCTTTTTTTCTAATGATCTGATATTGAGTCAGAACACCTAAATGAACTAAAATAAGCTTTTGGGAAAGCATGCATATCAGAATCCTAGATTGTCAAATAGTTGGTATTCATTCTAAATGCTGAGTAAGTTGATATTCAGACAGCTCTCACAGCTCTCTCATGTGTGCTCTTCGGTCTCTAGCTGTTGCTGTATTACGAGTTGAAGTCAATGTGTGCTTTAAATCTAAGCATACAATAGGACAAAACAGGGGACTGTGCTTTTGCTCGGGAAGTGAGCTCCATAACCTGGAATTTTGCCATGCTATAAAGGGAGTTACTTGTGACACAGTGCATAAAGTTCATAAGATATATGAATAAATACATTGAAATTATCTGCAGTTGTTTCTGTAGTCTTTTTTTTAATTACAAGTGCTGTTAAAAATAAATGCTTTCACTATGCTTTCAAGATTATGTTTTCTTCTCAGAACTGTAAGCAGAATAATTCACGGAATTATCGTGTGTAGCTTTTAATGTAGAATTTGATTGCAGAATGGACAATAGATGTCTTGATATTGAAAGAAGTGGTTGTGTTGGCTGTGTATGGTGAGCAATATGACACAGATAGCATCAATGCAAGTTAAGATATCCTACTGCTCCTGCTGTGTTTTCTTCCTTAGTCATTTAACCCCTTAAATGCTGGTCTCTTACTTATGCCCTTTAGACACTTCTCTGAGAAGGTAATTTCTTTTTATTTGTCAGGAACAGTTTACTGTTGCTTCTATTAAAAAGATGCATGTGCAATTACATAATGAAACAAATGTTACACTGATGAATTTATCTAACGAAATGCAAAATTGTCATGTGGTTATTCAGTAGGACTTACCAGGTTTTCAGTGTCTCCTGTATTAATATAAAGTAGATTACCCCTGAAAGCTGTGTCATAATTACGTGCATGAAGGGAAAAGGCATCTCAGTTAAGACTTTTCAGTGTCCAGTTAGTTGCACATAACAGAAAACCAAAGATGTATAGAATATGCCTTTGCTTTTTGGCAGCATTTTTGAGCAGGAGGTTAACTGAAAACTTTTACTTGAGAGAGGTAGTGGTTGACAATTCTGCACTTTGGTTTTCTGAATTATTTCACAATAGCCATGAAGCACACAGTTGGAAGCTGTGTCTGCTCTGTTTGTTGGGTAGGCACTCTGTTGATTCTAAGCTTTTCCTGAAATTAAATTAAAGGAGTTACGGTTTTATAATTAACCTTGCTTTTAGAAATTCGTTTATCACCACCTTGTACCTGTGTTACTGACAAAATGGCCTTTTGCGGTCTATTTATATGAATTTTTCTGTTCCTTATGCACACATCCTTGCTTTTCTCCATGTAACCTTTTTATTAGTTTATAATTTTACAAAGCTTCAGCATTTAAAGTGGAGCACAGACCATATAGTGAGAAAATAAAGTGCAGAGTGTCAGGCTTTTGTTTTGTTCTGTTTTCTCCCAGCCTTGTCTTTGTCACTTAGATCATAAGCTCATCTGAAGAGCGTTTTTGATTTTTGTCTTGTGCCTACACCCTAATGAAGCATTGAAGCATATAAAACTAAACAGAAAATTTGTGTTTTTCAAAGAAATTGCCTCTTTATCCTAAATGAGATGGAGTTTTGATGTCTAGAATAATATATGGTCAGGGGATGATAATATTAGGTTTTAACAGTTATCCACAGCCATGCAGGTTCTTGGATTGAGTTACATTAAGAAACGCAAACCCGTACATAAGACCATGTTGCATATGTGCTGTCAGGTCATGTGTTTGCTTTTCAGACTTAGTCCAGTAGTTTTCTATTGTATTTGCTGACCTACTTAACTTGTAAAATCAACAATATGCACAGTTTGTCATTAACCTGCAGTCAAACCAGAGGATCTGGTTTAAAGAAATGAATTTCTTCATTATTTTATGTTCTGTCAAATGATTGTATGTCTTTCCAGTCAGTTAATGTATCATTTTCTGTGACACTCTGAACATCTCAATTAGGACACTTGCTCGTGGGAGGGCTGTTGTTCAAGTCTGTTCAAGGCTACTTGTCCTCTTTAAAAAGGGCCTTTGCAGAACAACATTCACAGCTTAGTTAAGGGTTTAAATGTCAACTTGATTTGCATTTACATCAAATGTAGTAGAATGCTTGTGTTTAGGGAAGTGAATTGATAATTTCCCGTATCTAAGCTTGCTGAGAGAATTTGCTGCAGGGTTTGTATACCTTAATAAATTTTTTCATAAAAACTGCATTATATATGGCTAAGTGTTCTGATGTGGCTTATGCTGCTAATACTTGGTAAATGGGCAAGATACTGTGTTTAGTCAGGTAGAATTAAGTAAAGCAGTTACAAAAATTTGGGATTATTTCATCATGGGTTTGGCTGTGGTGTTTTGTGTTGTAATTTTTAAATTGTTTGCATAGGTATTTTGTCCAGATGTTGATACAGAGGTCATCTTTCATAGTGGAAAGTCCAGAGGATTCTTCATGTAGAACTGATAATGAAACAGCTGTGAGTTTTTAGGTAGTTTTAATTTGAGTGGCTTTGTGATGGAGCTGTCTTTGTTGGTGGTGTTGTCTTGTTACCTTACTGTTTTACAAGTAGTGCAATTCATTTCTGATAATCCAAACCAGATTTGCTTTGATGTTGTTATAATCTCACATGAGTAAGAAGAGGCATGTTTAATGCTAGAAAAACATTGTTGTGAAGCATAGAAACTTCTCAGTAAGAGCTGTGGAACATGTTCTTGTGAAGAGATAGCCAAGGCTGCTGACTGATGGAAGGAGATAAAGTTTAGCTGTAAGAACGAGAAGTTCTGTTTGCTTTCAGTACTATTAACTAGTGCACCGAAGAGTTTGTTTACACTTTAGTAATAATAATGCTGTATTCTTTTTAAGGTTATATTTCTTCTTCTTTTTGCCATTTTTATTATCCCGTAAGCATCCACTGCCACAGTTCTGTTTGCAAGTGAGTGGCAGCTTCTGTTTTGCCTGACCTTACCTTCTTCTGCAGAGACAAAATGCACTGTATCAAAATGCTAAATTTTCTGTGCAGCAGATTATAAAATGCTGGATGTGCTTCTTATGTATTTTGGGAAACTTTTTTTAATGTTAAATTGCAATTTGAATTAAGACTTATTTACCCAGTTCTTTCTGCCTTAATAACTGAAGGTGTTTACTTCTTCCTCTAGACAAATTTTTTACTTCTTTTTAAACAACTCTTTATTTGTTAGGTCCTTTGCTATGTTTCTGGAATCTAGTTCCTCCTCAAACTGTGGCTTTACCATTACTATTTCAGTGGGTGGATTTTATGCATTTTAAAGAAGGAGGATTAATATATTGGCTTATTTGAAACAGTGGCTGCAATTCATTATTTGAGCTTAACTACATTCCTTTATAATTTTAGTAGCTGCATGCAGAAGTGTGAAGAGTAAAAACCATGGGGTTTTCATGAAGCTGATAAGGAGATTTGGAGTTTTTTTGACAAATAAAACCATAAAGATTTAGGGAAAATTCTAATTAATAGAATCTAAAACCCTAATACTTCTATAAAGAGTATGAATTAAATATATACAACTAAAAAGAGGAGAGTATCTAACTAACTGGGTGCCTCTCCCCCCTCCCCCAAACCCCCCCTCATTTTTTGGGTGGTTTTTGATGGGGTTTTTTTCTTTTTTTTTGGTGTGGTTTTGGTTTTTTGTTTGCTTTGGTTTTGGTTTTATTTGTTAAAATGTATGTTCAATGGCTTGCTGTGCTTGGGTCAAGTAGTTAGGTTGATATATATTCCTATTAACAGAAACATTCCTGTGCCATTTTCACTCACTTTAGATGTAATAAATTACTTCAGGTAAAATTACCATTTTTCATGTGTAAACAGAGCAGGATCTTGAGCTGTCCTTCTGTATTTGTTAATCCAGAACATTCAAACATCTGTGGAAAGCTTTTAAACAGGGTGGTAGATTTGTGTGTTAGGGTTTTCCTTATGTCTGAATTAATGCTTTTGAGCTGTGGAGTATATACAAATGAATTCTATCAGTGTAATAATTCCTCATTTTACCTCTAGCTAGGTAGCCTTTGTGACCTATTTAATTCAAAGTGAGTCAGCTTCTAATAAAAAGCTACTTAAACTACAAAAAGATAACATTATGAGAGCAATCAATGACTTTTAACTCCTTAAATCCTCATCTGTAAGCCTAGAAATCAATTTGTATAAATTTTATAGCTGGTGTGTATGTAGAATGTTCTCCCAGCTTCTAAGGTGTAATAGCAGCTTTCTTGTGAATCAGTGTCACAAGAATTCTACACTATAAATACAGTAATTATATTCTGTCAGAGTAGCAATATAGAAAGAAAACTGTTGTGTATTACCGAGCTGCTAATTTTGCCAGCTGCTAAAATGCTTCAGGCACAGAAGTGCTTTAAGAATGATCTCTAAGTTTGCACTAATGATGCAGATTATCAAGACACTACTTTTTCTCAGTATATCTTAAGGCAGTTAGGGTTCTAAGCCAATCAGTGAAAGGCTGTGTAGTTTATAAGAACAATCAACAACAATCTGTTAGTAAGAATAATTAGCTATCGTAATGTTAGATAATTTGATGCAAAAGAAGCCACGTGAATTTAAAAAGCTGGTGTAAATAGTTCTTAGGGTAAAGATTAGTGTGCGGGTTATACTTCATAAATGTTTATTTTTGATAATTCAGTTCTGTGTGGGTGTGAAATTTAAAAGAGTAATGCTATTAGAAGGACACCAAGTCATACTGTGAATTTACCAAGGCTAAGGCTGCCTGTGTGGTACTAATTCAGCTTGTTATTTATGTGCATGGTGACATAATTTCATTGCTTTGTTTTATACTATTTTAAATTAATATTGGTACTTCAAAATTAGGCTGTTGGTAACTCTATTTCTTCTGAAAGGAAACTGAAAGAAGTGATTTCAAATAGGATGGTAGTAGACACTCACCAGATCTGGAGTGATGGACACTCACAAGGTTTCTGAGTAGAATTAATGTTTTCATATTTGTTGTACTGCTTCTGCTGGTGCGTCAGGTAAGCTAAGAATAGTAGTAAATTTCCATCACCTGTGGTCTTAGTGGTGGTTGGGAAGCTTTGCCTAGTGGTATCATGGTTAATTTCAGCAAAATGAGTGATTACTCTGTACCCTCTTGGTTCCCTTCCAGTGTGCTTTTTCTGGTACAGTGTTCGGTGCTCCAAATATGAATGAAAACTGAAATTGATGAAGTTAGGACAGCATATGGTATGAAAATGAGGGGTAACTTCTTTGACAAAAAGTGTGTCCTGCTTAATTTAACTTCCACCTCCCAATGGAGGAGGATAACAGAGTGGGAAATACCCATCTAAGGTGAAAGCTATTACTGATTGAAGAGCAAGAGAATACAAACGGTTGTGGAATATGTTCAAGGAGAATGAATGTTTCTAAGCACTAGAGCAAGGAAGGGTAACCTTCTTGCATTGGGTTTTTGTGTCGTAGCTCCCAGCTGCGTTCGTGAAAGGGAATGAAGGCTTAGTGCTTAGGGTAGCTTTGTCTGGTCTTCATCACCCCAAAGCTTTTCTCCCTTCCCAGAAGGAAAGGTGCTAATGGGTGCACCTCATTACCTGCAAAATCCTTCCAGCTAACTGTAGAGGTGGATTTTCAGCAGGTTCTGACAACCTGTTCTGGAAAAACAAATTTCCTGATTATCATTCTCTTTAACACAATGGCCCACCCATTTAGTAGAAACTAAGCAAATGAATTGTACCAGATACTCTTTAGAATATTTCTTTCATCCTGATTCATTTGACAGTCCTTGTCATTATAGGAGCCTGTTTGAGATGCTTCTGTTCATCTTAAGCATGTCACCCTTTATCTAACTTGAAACTACTTCTGTATTCTGTAATGACTCCCTGCTGTGCAGTTAAGTATTTTATTGAAATATCCTGGGTTTGAAAGAGTGAGATTAGGGATGACAGTGTGGCAACTGTTCTCCGTGAACTTTCTTTAAAGCACAGTTTTGTAATGGATTGTAAAATACATATTAATTTTTTAACCTCCCTCAAGGGAAACATGTTGTAGCTGTTAAGGACACAGAGTTCTTTACAGGTATAGCACAATGTAAGAAACATCCCATTCCTTCTAGATATGAGGTGTAATTATTTATATTTTTTTCTTCCAGCCCAGTGTATTAATTGTAAGCTACAAGGAACTTTCAAAAGCAGCTTCTCAGTTTGGACCTTACAAACAAGCAGAAAGGCAGCCTGACAGCACAATGATAGCTGTTTCAGTAAGTAGAATTTTTCCTTCTTAACTCTGGTTAAACTACTGCAAACAGAATTTTTTGCCAATTTCTGGGCTTATACAAAATTGCAGATCATATATACATTTAATTGATACTTCTCTTGTGAAAATATGTAATGGTACCAAGGAGTTTTTAAACAATAGAAGCTTTCTTTAGTACATTTCATTAATTTTTCCCTGTGAGAATGAACTACGGTTCTTTGTCTTAAAACAAGAGTTAGACGTATTGGCTGGCGGTGATACAGCAATCTCATTACTTTAGTAATCTGGTAACAAATAATATGGTAATGTAAAGTTATGTGAATGAAAGAAATAGTTGTGGACTTAGGTGACATAATCATATTTAACTTGATAAATAAGGTTTAAAGGTGGGTCTTAAGAGATGAAACTGGCCTTATTACAGGCTTTTGGTAATTAAAAAATACTGCAAGTCACTGAGAACACAGAGACAAGGGCAGTGATAAGTGATACATGAACTCTTCTGTTTAGAATCTTAGAGATGAGATCTTATCTCACATGGAAATTAAGTCTTGTTTCATAGCTGGTGCTGTGCTCACAGCACTTCGGACTATTTCAGCAGCAGTGTTTAAAGTTTGAGGTGCAAGATGAACCCAAGAAAGGTGGGAGTACAGTTTGTAAGAGTTGCAATATGGGATAATACTCTTGGTGTCTTTTGGTTAGGTCTTACATTAGGACCAGGTCTTAAATTAGATACTGTTATCTTAGTGGAAAACACCGGATGATGGATGGAATAGTTCATGTCTCTAGCAATATCATGATAATCATAAATCAGCTAAGCTTCCCATGGTCCCATTTTCTTTTGTGTAATGCAAGTAAGTAGTTGGTATAAAATGTTTAAATTGCCTAAAAGTATCTCATGGAATTAGTGAAATGAAGTATTTCTGTTAGTGCCAGATTATATTCTCAGTGACTACTAGTAATTATCAATAAAGTCAGAAGGGTGATTCCTGTGATTTTTGCTATGAATCAAAAAGAATCCTTCAGTTTTATTTTGCAGTATGTTTATCCAAACAGATTTTAATTAAACATTTATGTAGTAGTTCAGAAGAAACTTTGAATTTTTATACTGAATTACTTTGCATACTGTGGGGATTTTTTCTGAGAAGTTATGACCCATTTGCTCAAGAGACCTCGTGGTTTAGCTGACCGTCGGATAACCTTTAATTTCTGCCACTTCAGTCGCTGCACTTTAAAGTTTTTCTGCAACTAAATGTACAGTGTTCTTTTTGGCAGGTAGCATCAGAATCTAAATGCCCATAAAGTCTTAGTTTGTAAACTAAAGCTCTTTGAATTAAAATTCAAAATGGCAAGCTCTTATAAAATAATAAGATTTCTAATATTCTTCATGTTTCTTAGGACGATATTTCATCCCTGGGTGTATGTATACAAATGATATAGTAAAGCATGTTTGTTACAGTATTTTTAACATCAGTTGTTTTGCAGTATGCTTTAAATATATATATATATATAGTTTAATTTGAAACAGTTAGTGAGTCCTACTGAAAGACCACATTTACAATATTGCTGGTTTTGTTGTAGTGAGACAGCAGAAAGTCAGTTTTTGGAGCTTAATGAAGAAAGTGTTCCTGCAGATGTGTGATACTCTCATCCCCAAGGAGAGTTCTGTTCAAGTGAATAGTTTTCTCTTTTTTCTTAAGTAACACATTCAAATGAAGGAGCAATAGCAAAGCAGCTTTTCAATGAAAAAACCCAATAATTTTGAACTGAATTAGCTTCAGTTAATTACTGAAGTCATGTGCAACAGCTAAAAATTTTTGGTTTAAAGCTGAGTTAGGTGATGTTTCTGACCTGTGCTCATGAGTAGCTTGATTGTAGTAATTTTCTGTAATAAAACTTTTTTTAAGAAGGTGAACAAAAGGCTTAGTATGTACTTATTAGCCAAGTGGTACTTTTTTTTTCTTAATGACATAATGATGCAGAGTGTATTCTGGATTTTATGTCCACTAGAGCAGTGATATACCATGTCTTTTGTTTCTGATAGCCTGAATATTCAGAGTGTCTCTATGAAAATAAATCACTTTGCAGCATATGCCTTGAGGTAAATATTTGTACTGCAGGCAGACTTTGGGCCAGCATATCAGGCTTTATAAAATACCTCAAGTAGCTTTAAAGGTATGCAGTTAAACAAGCTAAAGCAGTTTTCTCACTGTCGGCATCCCCTAGCAAATCTAACTTCTTTTACCAATAGTATCTTCTGTTGCTAAACTGTTGACACATTTCCTAGGCAGATTTTATTTTTTCCCCTTATATTTTGTAGTTTCTTCTTTCATATTGCTGCCTTTGTAATTTTTCCAGTGTTACTGGGAAATACTGTTTCTTGTCTAGATTAGTACATATATCCAAGGTAGCTAATTCTAGAAGTAAATCAAACATAGGAACAGGGTCAAGATGCTTCAGTATGGAGAAGTATAGGAAGCATTTTGGTCCTTGCCGTGTTACAGGCAGTCCTCTGATACAGACTGCTTCTCGGTGTGCATTCCCATAGCTAAGGCAGAGCTTTATTAAACATGGTAGCATACAAAAAGCCATGTTGAGAAACCCCTGGCAAGATACTCAGTGTTTATACTTCTGACTGTCAAAGATTAGAATGATCAGGGAATGGATGACAGTGATGGTTACTTATTTAGTAAGTTTCACTCAGACATTTTTAAAAGCAATGAAAACTCTGTAAATTAATATGATCAATTTGCCAGAAGTCTGTGGTTGAATGCTTCTGCATTTCATCCCCCCTCTTCGTGGAATTTGAGGTTCTATTTAAAAATGAACCTGTAACAATAGCAACTTTGTGCTTTGAACAGTGTTCAGTGAGGCCCTTTGTACCTTAATATCAGTATAAAGATACTTCACAGTATTGTTTTACTCTTCTTTCCAGGATAAGATAACTTACGAGTTAAATATTTAATGATGTAATGGAAAGAACCTGTAAAGATGTTAGAAATGAACACGTTTCTTTACCACATAATACCTGAACATGATATTACAGCACACAGAAAAGCTTCCATTTATTGTCAGCCTGTCTCAAGCTCACCATTATAGTTCAGAGTTTATTCTTTCTCGAAAAAGATACTCGCTTTGAATGAGAATAATAGTGTTTCTTGGAATTTGAAGCCAAAACACAAATTTTCTAAAGCAAAATGTTTGACTGAGGAAAGCCATGGCATTTATGAAATGATAAACTAAGCTAACAAGAGTGTTGCTTTATTCAAAGAAAAGGAAACCAATCTTGCAAAGCAATGTGAAACCATTAATTTCAGTGCTTTTGTCTTTAGTGCTTTGGATACATGCCTATCCCGTATTAAAATAATTGGATGGAAATTGTATTTAACCAAAATGCATTTACCAATTTGCCTGAAAAACAAATCCATGCTGTAAGCAAATAACACTTCTTTGAACACATAACATTATTATCTGCTTCTCTCATGCTTATGCAAGCAGCTTCTAGGTATGACTGGAACATCAGGTAACTAAATTAATTGGTATGTGTTCCCTGTGTAGTGTTATAATATGAAGTCATTCTTCCAGAATGACAGAATATGGCTTGGGATTGAATTATTACAGGTGTCGTGGTATCTAAAGATAAGTGATGTGAGGATTTTTGGAAACTACCTGGATGACTAACACTGAGAGGTGGTGCCTAAACTCTTTGCAGTCTGTAGTGTCTGTATGCCCTCTGTGTGTGTTCAGAAACCTGAACGGTTTATTCAGGTACTTGCCACCTTCTGCTATGTTTTTCTCATTAATTCTTGTAGTTGGTATGAATTATGTGCCCAGGTTCTAAATATCTGAAATAGTTGTCATGTTTTATAGATTTGTATGAATTAGAGGAAAATTTCTGATGGATTTGTGCATAAACAGCATTGTTTTTCCATTTTTCGACCTCCTGCCTAATCTAGTCACTTGACTTTAAGGGCGGGTATGGATTTTATCTGGAATTAATTTCAACACACAGTTTTTTAAAATGTCTGAATGAATGTATATTGGAGTTCAATATATGAGACATACATAGAAATCGCATAAGACTGAATAGATTTTACTCATGCTGAGACTAGGTATGTGTCTTACCAGTGTTTCTCTTTCAGACTGCAAATGGATACATCTTATTTTTTGAAATCCCATCCACAAGAGACAAGTATCTTTATGAGCCAATATATCCCAAGTAAGTATTTTAAACTTTGCATCCTCGCAGTGTGAAAAAATATGACTAGACAATGCCTAAGCAGGTTTTATGGCAAAAAATATTTCTTTACAAAGTATGGGAACTCATTACTTGATGAGTATATGAACTGTGATTCCTATGAGTTAGAGTCATTGCAGGGGAGAAGTTGTGTTTAATTAGACTGCTGTGTGCTAGTATGATTCTGTAGGTCCATCTTACAAGCTCTCAAAATCCTTACTAGCAGGGTTAAAATTGTCTAATTTTGTAATTTGAGGTAGTCTGTTGCATTCATGATCTGCAACAAGGTTTAATAATTCCTTTAGCATAACTCAGTTGGAAAAATAATGTTTAGGAACTATTAAGGTTCAATTCAAAAATAAGATTCCTTTCTGCCCCCAATCTTTTAATAACTTAAAGTTTTTTTGAAACAAATGGACAGTAAAATCCCAATCTTTTTGAAAGCAAATGGATGCTTTTAGTAAGAATGTGCAAGTATTTTTGGTGCAGTGTGTTATGTTGTCAGTTTCACCTTATTTTCCTTACTGTGAATGACAGAGGACACCTTATGTGTTTAAAATGTGACTGTATTTTGGATGTATTTGTGGTTGACTTAGTTGATTGTGGATTTTGCAAAATTGGGAAGTGCTTAGGACAAATGAAAACTTTGAGGAGTAAATGTGTATGTGTCTGTGTTTTTAGACAGGCAGAATCTGTAGTCATCAGTTGGATGGAATTTGTCCATGTGAATAGTAACAACACACTCTCGATTTCTAATTGGCTAGAAACTTCATTTTTTTAAATAGATCCCTCTATATATCTTCATCATTACGATAATACCAGTCAGTTTATTTTTTTTTTCGCATTCATGAAAACAGTTAAAGTTGAATCATGGGTGTCACACATGGTCATCTCGGAGGAGTGTTGGATAACCTAGGATGTTATGTAAGAAGAAGACTTTTTTTTTCCCTCCAGTTTAACTGTTAAACCATGAACATTAGAAGAAAATAAATGGGGTTTTCACAAGCATTTAAATTTAAAATCTGTCTTCTTTCACCAATATGTGTAGGAAGAAATTACTTAGCAGGTAGTAACTGGTTTCAAAGTGAATTTTCCTTCACTGACTAGAAAATTTGGTGTCTGTGATGGCTGTAATGCATCCTCTGACCTTTGAAATAGCCCTCAAAGCTCTGGAATTACCTGGAATTTATTGTTGCAGTTTACTTTTCTATTTTCCAAAAACTTAAGACTAATGTAGAGAAGTTACATTACTTTACTTGTCTCTTTGGAGAACTGAATAGCAGTTTTCAAACTAATTCTTCACATCTGGCTTACTGTAATCAGAGGAAAAGGCTGACAAACCTGTTGCTACAACTTGTCTAAATAAATAAAATGTGTATTTATATCCTTAGCTGTACATAATGCAGAAAACGAAGCACTAGTTTATTGTGACTTTTTCTTCTTCTCTTTGGAAAGTAGGAGGTTTTTTTAATTGGCAAAATCTGAAAACTTACGGAAATATTTATAAAATACGCAGTAAAAGTTGAAAAAGAAGCTTTGGAAAGTTTGCTTAGAATATCACTTGTAGGAAGGCTTGAAAATATCTATTAAGCTGTCAGTGACTAACCAGTCTAACTTCTATATAAAACTTTAGTAGTTGATATGAATTGTTGACCTGAAAATGCATGTTTTAGTTTTTAGTTGTGTGTTGAACAATCAGGGTTTTAAGATACATTCGTGTAGCCCAAAAAGGGCTATAGTGCAGATTCTGTAGATGGGTAGGACAAGGTGTTTGTCCCTAGTGTGCTTAGAATAGGTTGCTCACAATCTCCTAAGACTAATGCATGTGCTTACCTTTAAGAAGATGAAGGATCTCACTGAATTTACTGGGATTACTAGTCTGACTATATTTAACCCTCAATTTTGAAAACCTATGTAAAATTACTACTGTTCTGATTGTATTAGATCAAAAGAAAGACGCAGGTGTTTGTGGGTGCATTGTGCCTCCTGTGATTAATTTCAAATGATTCTTTAAGTTACTAAAATGGAATGAACTCTTTTTGCAGATGCAGATACAGTGCATTGTCTGTAGGCAGTTTCACTAATTTGCATTGCAGAGGAAATACTTGGCAGGAGGTTAATCAAACAAAAAAGCCTCCAGTCTAAAATGAACAAACAGACAAATGAGACCAAAAGCTAGAATTGAAACTTTTATCTTTCTTTTGGCATATGTTCATTTTCCAAAGGTATTGTTTCATTGAAATGCTTGGATTTCACTTCTGGTTTTTGACTGAACAATACCAAATTAGTTTTCTTCACTCTGAAGCCATTACAGGTCAGTGAAAGGCCTTGTATGTGACTTGCTTTGTGCTTGAAAGGGGACATCTTACCGTTTTTCCCTCTGTAACAGGATGTTCTTGGCTCCTTCCTCTATGCTGGCAGCAGTGATTATGCAGCTGTGCCTCAAGTAAAATTGGGTTGCTGACCTGATGGGGAAACTAAACCTGCCTATCTCCCTTTTTTACCCATCCCTGTCCCCTGCCCTGGATTCCAGTACCTTAGTTTGCAAGCTGGCATTAATAAAAGGCTGGCATTAGAAAGTGGTGACCTTGAAGTAGCACTGAGTAGCTACACTGGGAAGTGTATGAAGTGACCGTTCAGTGATACTTGTATAAATGTTATAGTTCATGATAAAGCAATTGCTTGGAACATTTTAACTGTCATGCAGATGTTAATTAGGACTCTTCCAGCTCTGTCTTACGTGATTATTTACCTAAGCTAGGTGAAGTGAGAGAGAGGGTGATGATTGTTGCAAAAAGTATGAGGGTGTCCTTGCATTAGCGAAGTGAAGTGACCGACAGCTTCTGGAAACAAGTCGGTAAAAACTGAGATGGATGTTCAGTTGTGTTCTACTTTTTAAAATTATGACTAATTCTTAATGTTCATTAACTGCCCATATCTACAAACTTTTTGTAAGCACAATGAAGCCTGTTCTTTTGTAGCCTTTCTTTAAATAATAGTGGCTAGTTCTGGCAGAAATACAAAATTTCAATGTCATGACTGCAATGAGAAAGGAAAACCCTCTTAATACAACTTCTTCTTGAACAGAATTCTTAAACTGTGCGTGTCAATCTAACAAGGTGGTTGTGCACAGGGATTGCACACCAATAACATCCTCAGCTGCACCAAAATACTGGGCTGGTACAAGATTTCCTACTTTAGTCAGTATCCTGAAGTTGAAATTGCAGCTAGGTTTGTTCACATGTTGGTGAAAAAATTGAGAAAGGCTGTGTTTATATTCTCTTGTCAGCTTAGCTCTCATTTAAACAAAATATTTTACCATTAATAAGAGAAAAGGCGGGTAGTCAGAAAAACAGGTAATTAGGTATATAATAGGCAGATCATCTCTTGACTTCAGTGGTTTTTTTGCAGTCTTCAAGATTGAGGCAGTGGTAACCGAAGTAAAGTAACTTCATGTGGTATTGGTACTTTTTAAAGAACTGCTTTGAAATTTGCTTGGTAATGGTTTAGCTTTGATTCGAAGAAAAGGATCAAAAGAGTTGCTGAAAGTTAAATCACTCATAGTATGTCTGTATGGGAGAGGGATGTTTTTGGAGAAAATGTCCTTCCAGTTTATAGGTACTTTCATACAGGGTTGTTACTATATGTAGCTGTTGAGCAAGATGGTCCAGAAGACCTGTATTTGGTGTGTTATCAGAACTATTCTAGCATACAGCTATTGTGTAAACTGTAATTGCACTTACAAAAGTTTTTTATTGATCCAATTCAAACAAAATGCTTCAAGGTAGAAAACAAAACAAAACTGTATGAGAAGTGACAGAAACACTTGGGCTGTTTATAACTCAATATGCATTGTAGTATGTCTAATCACAACATGATTTATTTTCAGGAACAAGTCTCTCTTTTTTTCTCAATCTAATCACCACACATTTAGTAAAAGAGCTACAGCATGAGTTGAGTTTAAGATGCTATCCTGTTTGAATGCCAGAGTCTTTGCTTTTCCTTATCTTTCAGTATTACAAAATAAAGCAATTTTGGAAAATAAGCTTTGAACTTCCCCTGCACCCTGCTGTTGGTTGTTTTAAACCAGACAGAATCAAGAGCCTAGGAAAATTGATTTCCTGTTCAAAAATGCACATTTGGAATGATTTCCTCCTTTTCATATCAACCAATTGTAATGGCCTTTATAGTTTGAAATTCGGTGTTTTAATGGAAGTACTGAAATCCAAAGTTAACATTTTGTGACCCACAAAACTGTTTGAAGTTTGTTGTATTAGTAACTGAAGACTTAGCTCTTATGAAATTTAGAATATGTTAAATACTTTAAGAAGGTTTAGTGGGAAATACTTTTTAAACACTATTTCATACCTTTAGAGATATAATCTATTTAAAATCTACTCATGTAGGTATGGTAAGAGTTAATCAACTAACCTGTTCAGTATTATGCTTACTATATATAAAAACCTGATAATAGATTTATGTGATAAAACAAGTGCTGATGCCCTAAGAGCAACATACAAATATCTACATGTAATAAAAGAAACATTTAATTTTTTTTGCTGGAATCCATTGGTAGTTTTTTGTAAAATTGTGATACTTTAGGAATGTAGTTTTTCTGTCAAAGAAAATGTTTCTGGCACTGTTGATATTTGGCTAGGAATTGCCAGTCTGTTCTTGGAGTGAACTGTCATTCATGGTCAGTGAAAACTTACAGTATCCTGCTTAATTTGTAAGACTAAAAACAGGGGGAAAAAAGCAGTAATTGTATGGTGTTTAGTTTTTTATAAATCGAGCCAGAGTAGTCTGCAGTTTCATTCCAGCTCTTGGATGCTTTGCTCCAGTTCAGAGCAGAGTTGGAAGATAATCAGTATGGGCCATTAGCCCACATTCTGGGATATTTTCCTGTAGTGAACACAAGTACAAAGTCCTGCTTCAATTAGTTCAGTCTGGTTGTACCACCCAATTACTAAAGTAACTACAAGATAAAACATGAAAAATAATGTATGTGAGGTAAGGTTATATGTATTTTAACATATAAGATGTTAAAATAAAATGTATCTCTGCCTGTGATATGCTTAAGGAAAGTGACAGTGCATAGAAGCAAATTTGCAGCTTTGTAAGCTGTGGCAAGGTACAGCGATAATTTTTTGAGGAATTTCCAAACAAATTTGTACAGCTATTCCTTTGTTTGGCAGTGAGGAGATGAGTAACACCATCATTGTAGAGGCTTTTCTGTTCTGAACTGATTGTTATTTCTGCCAAGGAGAGTAACCGAAGCTTTTTGCTTGAAGAGCATATGTGACTTAGTGCTGACAATATTTTTGCCTTTCAAAAAAGACAAAATTGTAAAACTTTACATGGCTAATTAACTAAATGTGGTAATTGGAGATTCTTTTGTGTCAGGTTTCTTCATATCCTCAAGTGGAGCCTGCATTTGGGGAGTGATATGAATGTTGTGTAAATTTAGAATGAGACCTCAATGGTGTGGATTATTAAATCCATGAAAAAGCTTTAAAAATTAAAGTTGTTATCTAGCCAGTATGAATATGTGAAGAAACTAGTTCATATGCTGGTTTACAATGCTGTGTTGTTGCTTATATATTTGGTTACTCTATTCATATCCTACTCTTTCTGGTGTTTTTAAAAGCTATCTCCTTCTCTATAGCATGATGGTTTATAGGTGCCATAAATCGCCTCATCAGTGGACATTTATTTCCTGATTCAACGGACTGAAGATTAGTATGTACAAAGGTTTTGAACTTCAAACTCTGCAAGGATAATCAATGAAGTGTATGGTTAATTAACTTACTAGGTAATTTTTGCTCAGAATTAAGCTTCTGCTGAGCTTTACCAGTGTGGTTTTCCCTGTAAGATTGTTGCATTGTTTGGAAAATGTATTTTTAAAACTAGATTAGCTGTAGAACTTTTATTAGCCATTATGGCACTTGCAAACTCTTGGTGTGGTGGTTCAAGAGGTTTTAACTGTTGTCAAGAAATCTTTGCAACTGAAATAATAATTTGGTAAACCATTTAGCTTTTTTATATGGATAGTTGATTAATATGCTAGCTAGTTGTTTCTTTTCTCAAACTGCAGAAATCTGCTACTACCTAATTGTGTAGTAGAGGCTGTACTAAGAATTACTTTTCTAAGCCCTTATTCATTCTTTATAGTTATTACTGTAAACTCACTTTTATTTTGTTGGTGCGCTGTTTCCGGTCTGTATGAATACAGCTCTGCATCCAGCCAGACATATTTAATTCTCAGCTGGTGGCTGCCTGCATTATCTGGTGGAGAGATGCAGGTTTAGGGGTGAGAAGGTGCTAGTTGCATGAAAATCAAAGCTCACAGGTGATGATGCAGGCTCTTTGAGTCAGGTATAAAAAAATTAAGTCCTCAGCTTTTCAGTGTGAATACTAACTGAAGTGCACATGAACCATTGTAAAATGGTTAGTAAACACTGTGTAATTGTGCTAATGCAACGATAATGGCTGTTGCCAGGTTTTTGCCTTCTTGCCTTCAAGGAGAGCAACTTGGAGTTCTTGGTGATGTTAATTATTTTAGAAACACTGCCCTGGTTTTGTCATATAAATATTGCCATTAATGGCTGAAACATCATGATTTTTAATCTTCTTTTTGTCCCTTTCCTCCCACTCCAAGTATTACTGAAGAAGCCGTTTTAGCAGGACCAACTAAGAATATCATAGCCCAAAAGTAGTATAAAAATATTTTACTGTGTTTGTACCAAACAACTGTTCTAAAAATATTTTTTGATAGTCTGAAGTCTTTAATATTTTTTGCAATGAAATGTTTCCATTACCTCTCATTACTTTCATGGTTTAGCTAGTGAGAGTGGTTTCTTCTGGCTTGTTTGGTTTTTTTGTGTAATACATTGTCTTCCATTAGCCACAGTATTTTTTTTTTTTTGAAGCACAGTATTTTTTGACTCTGAGAGCATTTATGAATTTTTCTAAACTATTATCCAACCATAATTGCTCCCTGTATTACTATGATTATCCCAAATAGTACAGTGGAAACTCAAATCTGAATTTAATGCTAATTCTGCCTCAGGACTAGGATTCTCTATTACTAAGCAGAAAACAATGAAAATTATTTTTAATGTCTTAGAACAGACTTAAAAATAATATGTGTTATATACTTTAATTGCAATTATAAAGAAGTCCTTACAGATTCTGCTATAATTAACTTCTTAAGTATTTCCTGTGTGCTTTTGGTAGCAGTAGCAAATTAGTTAATATTATTTCTGAATGAATTTTGTCTGTGGATCGTGTTGTATGACTTAACTGCTGTGCAATTAGTGGAGGACATAAATGCAGTACTGTGCACCTAGAAAAATTAGCTGGCGGGTGTCCTGTTTCCTCCGTTAGCTTCCACCATTCCAGATAAAAAACTTCAAGGAAATTCCTCCTACCAGTTGAGGAGTCTATCTGACTCTGCTTTTGCATGGTGCTGCCTCTTTCTTGAATTTAGGATGCTTTTAAGTTTGGCGTGGTGGGGTTTTTAAAAACGGTATCCATAATCTTTCCATGTTTGAGGTTTTCTTGGATTGCAGATTTTTCTCAGTTATGAGTTTTAAGAGATTTATTCACAGGCTTAGTTACATTAACAGATGCCATGCAAATAGCAATGATTATGTTTGATTCAACATGCAGCTGGTTGGTCACTGGAATGTGTTTGTTCCTCTCAATTCTTGTGCAAAAGTGAATTACTTAAAGTTTGGCTACAGCCATAGCAGATGCTGATGTGGCAACCCAGACCAAACATTCTTTCCCGCTTCAGTCAGCTGTGTGCATTCTTCGTTTAAAGGTCAAAGGAACTCAGCCAGTAAGGCTGACTCATGCAGATGTGGACTATACAAACACAGTGTACTTCTGGTAGCACCCCCTTTGCGCCCATATCAGGGGTTTCTTTTTGAATTGATGAATTAGACATAATCACAGGCAATAAATTGAAGTAGTGGCATTTTTGGAGTTCAGTCAAGGTGATGTACCTCAGCTCTGTGTGTGGATCAGCCTCTTGCAAGTCAGGTAAAAGAACCCTTTTTGGTACAGGAGTGATAGTGCCCCAGTGGAAAGATAAGATGCCACAGATGGTGACAAATTTGCTAAAACTAGTTCATGAAACTGAAAATATTCAAATATTCCTGCAAGCTATTTTTTATCAAAGGTGTTGAAAGAAAAAAGCCAGCCCACTTGGAAACTTGAAATTTTTCTTCCTGCAAAAGATGTGTTTTAAACCATGTTACTATTCTGGCTTTGTAGTTTGTGCTGTGCAGAAACACTTGAGTTTACACTTGGTTATGTACCTTGGTCAGCTGCAAAAGACATGTTAAGTTGTGTCTTATACCTATCTAACAGTAACATTTCTGCATTACTCAACCCTTTTGTCTCAGTTTTAGTTGTTTGCTTGCACAATTCAGTTGTATCACTGATTGTTGATAAACCAGAGTAATTTTATCTAGTTCGGGAGTATACTTTCTGGAATGGTATGTTCACATGGGTTGAAAAGCCTATCTCCAGACACCTGGGGTTTTGTAAGTTTTAAAAAACACCACGACAACCCTACCATGCTGGTATTATTAAAAAAAGAAGTGACTGTTTTTTTCAGGGTTCCTGTCAGTCCATGATAGCTAGCTTACATGAAGGGCTATTCTTTCTTAAGACGGCTGCCTTTTGCGATTAATTTTCGTTCAAAATGCAAACCAAACATTATAATAATTCAATACAAATCTAATACAAATTGGCATCTTTTCGTGGCAGATTAACTAACCTTAAAGTAATTTGTCTCATTTTTTGCTGTAATTTTTCACAGCCACCATAGTTTTGTTCTAGAAAGATGATACTGCTTCATCTGGTAACACCAGATTGTCAAAGGTTACCTTGGTCTTACCTTAGCTGGCATATATCTTTGTCCTTGCTACGTAAGGAAAGGTATAGTGTCTGTCAAAGTATAACAGATATGAATTCTGTGTTGCTATAAAATGGTAATGGAATTAAGGAACTTGGTATCAACTGAGATAAGCAAGACAGGAAAGAGGATGTATTCTTGTGGTATCAGACTTCTCTAAAGCTGCATCTGCTTTGGTTTCTGCCATGTCTTAAGCAGTTACATTTGCTATCCTGATGTAAAGGAAGTGTTTTGTCAGTTAAAATACAGGTAAAGATTACATAGATTTGTGTACATGTCTGTTGTTTCAGACTATTGAAATTACTCTACTTTCTAACTTGTCTGAAGTGCCTGTTTTATTCATAGTTTGCTTTGCTTACTGTAATGCTCATTAGATGGATGAGCTGGATGACCTGTTACAATACTTATGGCTGTAGGTCAGTTTTCATTTAAAAAAAAGTTAAGCACATGGCACATCTGATAACCCAGATAAATAAGGAATATTTTAAGGATGCTGTGAAGTAATGTATAATGATGTTGTAAAGTAATGAATGGAATGTGAAATCTAAAATGAGGAAGATAAAAATGAGAAACTTTTTACATCCAGAAGTTGATACTGTGTAATGGTCTATTTAAAGGGAGGGAATCAGTGTTCAGTCATCTCTTCTTAGTAGGTCTTAGGTTAAAAACTAATTAATTTGCTGCAGGGAGAAATATTCATATTAAATACTGTAATAGATGTCTACTTGTGTTATGCATGCTGAATTTGTATTATAAATATTGATCTGGCAAAAAAAATGGAAGAAACATAAACACTTTGCTGTCTGTAATATCTGTAATGCATCTTGAAAAAGAATGATTTGGAGGTACTTAAGAATTCAACATATTTAATTACTGTAAACAGTTGAGTAATAATTTATTGAATCAGATTTTTCACTGATACTTATCACTTACTTTAGGAGTATTAATGCAGGACACACAGCTGTTGTAATGTTCATTCACTGTTCATTGTCTTATTTTGCCTCCATGCTCTAGATAAAGAGAATGATATTATACACTTTTAGCACCAACATTACATCCTAGATAATCAGTGCTGCTTGTGGCAGATTGCACATGACTGGTTGGTGTATATGTGTATACACACACACACACACACATATATATATATATATATATAGGGGAAAAAAGACCACAGGAATGTAAGTCAGTAACTCTTGTGTCTTTTGAGGGACAGCTTGTTTTAATTGTAATTCTCTTGTATTTTAGAGGAAGCCCACATCTGAAGGGAACCCCACATTATAAGGAAGAACAATGTGCTCCTTCATTAAATCTAGAAATGAAAAAAGTGCTGGACTTGCAAGCATCTATCACAAGGTATGCTCACTAATTGGGTCTTGAGAATTTTTCCATATATACCAGTACTTTCTAAAAAGTGAAGGGAAAACTAAATGAAAGAAAAGGCTTCTGGTAAGTTTTTAGGCTTATTAATAGTAAGAATAAGATTAGTAAGTTACTATTCGCAGCTAGTAATTCTGAGGAGGTGAAAAAGTGAATTGCTGTTTAAGAATTCTTGGCTATACTGATATTTTTGGCATATAGAAGTATATAGTATGCTCAGTATTACCATGTATTACTATAAATGAGTTTGTCCTTCAGCTCAAAGTGTATATTAAAGATTTCATGGAGGCATTGGTAGGTTTTCAGCATTTCTCCTGATGCCCGCAGAGAGTCCATATTTGTCCTTTTTCTTTACCTCTTGCTTTTTTCAGGTGATTGCATTTCTTATAAAGAAATTTTGAACATGCTGAGTATGTGTGTGTGAAAAGTTGGTGAAACTTCATAGCATGGGGGTGAGGTGGAAAAGTAACAAAGTGAAGTTTGGGAAGAGGCTCCTTAGAAGAAAACGGCTGTTGGAATACATGCAGTATATACCGGAAAAAGCTTTGCGTTCAAGTTGATTAACAGTAGTTGTCAGGATTTGGGAGATGTTTAAGGAAGGATTTAAGAGGAGTCTAATTTCTCCTTCATCAGTTTGTTTCAACCACAGATTAAAATGTATTGTGAATTATTTACAGCCTATGCAGTATTGTTAATTTTATAGGATAGATGAATAATTGATTATTGGCAGCAATGTCTTATGGTTAGTCAAAAGTATAGAAATGAGCTTCAGCAGTTAGTATACCAGTTAAGCAATTGCTCTGACAATATAGACCTGTTCATGAACTGTGATTGCTGGGGAAGAATCAAGGTGTATACCGTATTTTGTCAGAGTGGTTGCTGGTACAAGAGGCAGTAATACAGTGTTTATGACATTAATTGATATTTCTGTGGCATTGACTTGAGATACAGATTTTTTAGGGATTAACAAATATCTTTTATTAGTTTGCAGTCCATGTTAGAGGATCTACTTGTTGCTACTGCTGATGGATTTCTCCATCTCATTCACTGGGATGGTATGACCAATGGAAGGAAGGCAATCAACCTATGTACAGTTCCATTTTCTGTGGATCTGCAGTCTTCTCGAGGTAGGTTTTAGGGCTTATATTGGTTACAGTAGTTACCTCTTAGTGACATACCATCTAATATAAAATATTAACTCTGTTCTTAAGCAGAGATGAGAAAATTTTGCCTTTTGTAAATGGGAATGAAATAGCCTGTTTAAATTAGGTTTTCTCTTTGAAGTAATAAACATCTGAAATGTCTGTTGGCTTGCAGTATTTCTGTATTCACATATTTTTAAGTTACTGATATCTTCTCAGCAGGTTCACTTTTGGGCTTCGAAGATGTTTACATCAGAGATATGGAATACTGTGCCACGCTTGATGGCTTTGCTGTTGTTTTTAATGATGGCAGAGTTGGTTTCATTACACCAATGTCAAGTAGATTCACTGCTGAGGTATATTTCCTTTAGCATTTCTACCATGCACTGTACAATAAATGCATTTTCCTCGGTCTCTGCATTTCAGTTAGCTTTCCACTTTAAATTCTCTTCAGCTACAAAGAAACTAAAAATTAACATCTGCTTAAGAGACAGCATAAGAACAAGACTGCCTTTTGTAATATAATTTGAGCTAGATTTTTAGGGGGTTAGAACCACAGGTAGACTGTAATTGATAATAGATTTAACTGTCATTTATTTGTTCAGATTGTCACTATAGAAATGATCCTACCATATCAGGCCAACAGACTTCCTGTTACAAGTGGGATGATAGGAAGTGGTTTCTCCTATGGCTAAGTATCCTAAGTACGGTGTTTAGGACTTAGTCCTAATCAAGTCTATCTCTTTCTCATAGTGACAAGCATACTTCAGAATTTGTTTTACAGGAATCTTTTCCAAGTTAGGTGTTTTCTTACCTGTAATTCAGCCTAAAAACTGTGACATTTTGTTGTTAGGGATCTTTATTTTAATTACAGAAAAATGAAAATAATATGTCTAATGTCCAGACTCCTTCACATGCTTAAAACATCTATGATCTCAGCTGTTGCAGATGGGAACTAACTTTCCTGTTTTTCTTTTTCTCTTCATTCTTAGTATCATCTACTTTTTTTTTTTTTTTAACTAGGCAGTGTTAGGGACTTTTTTGCCTTATAGGTATTGACTTGTTTCGTTATTAAGAGGTCTTATAAACAGTTTTCTTATATACTGTAATTTATGTTAAGAAGAATGAAACCAGATTTGCATATACTGGATTTTGTTTGTTTGAGCCATGTCAGTTGATCTTGACATCAACAGAAATTTTATGAGATGATGAAAGTCAACTAACATATGTGTAGTATGGTATACCTGGATAGAAGCTGACTGTCATTAATAAACAAACACACTATTTAACAAAAAAATCTTCTGAATTCCTTTCCTTACAGCAGCTCCATGGCGTTTGGGCACAAGATGTAGTGGATGGAACTTGTGTGGCAGTGAATAACAAGTACAGGCTAATGGCGTTTGGATGTGCCAAGTAAGTTTTTTAAGGCTGGTTCAGAGCAGGGCGAGATTGTTTAATTATAAAGCTGAACTAGTAGTTACTTCTTACCAAGTTGTGTTACAAGAACTGTAAAGATGAAAATGATCAGTCTGCCTAGAGATTGTATAAAGTGCTCTGTCAAGAAGGTAGGAAAGAAGTGGAAAGAAATGGTTGCCTGCTTGAACTGCAGTTGAAATTTATGCTTGCTGTTCTGCTCTGGGGAAAAAAAAAGTTGGCTGGGCTAGTAGCAAGGATTGGAAAGTGCTGCTATCCCAGCTAATCTCAAAGAAGGATTATAAGGTCAGTTTTAAGTAGTTAATTGTAATAATATTGGACAACAATCTGCACTTCACACTCACAGAGAAGATGCTCTGTGAAGTCACAATTTGGTCAAGAAAAATGTTGCCTGTTTGAGTAACTTTGAATGTTTGTAAATTAAATGTTGCAGAAGTTCTTTTAGTTGTGGTATTTTTCTTACTGTTCCTTCAAGTCCCCTGTATAATACTGCTTTAGCTGGCCTTAGTACAGCTTTTTATTTTCTTTGTATTTTACTTGGGTTTTCTTTTAGAGCATTTCAAAAAATATGGTAGTTTATTTTTCAGCTGTCCTCTTAAGAATTAGTATTCTTGTTTGTAGTAACAGTGTGGTGTGTTGGTGTTTCTTCTGAAACAGGAATAGTTACTTTAATTTACTGATCTTAGTATGTCTTAGTACATCCCTGCTGAAACATTAGCACTGAGTAAATACTGCCTTCCCTCATGGATTGTCTTGCAGCTGGAAGCCATAAATGCATGTGGATTGTGTGTGCATATGTCTTTTCAGAGAATGAAGTAGTTTTGGTGCATTGATTGTTCTAGGGCTGGTGTTTTGGGTCCTCTCATGCCTTCTGAAAAGTTTCTTAGAAATTTGTTTCATAAGGTTCTTTGACTATTATTTGATACAACATCTCTGTTCTAGATAAATTTGGTATTGGTGAGAGAAAAAGCAGCTTTTACTTAGCCTCTTGAAAATGATGAGAAATCCAAATGGTCTGTAGTCTAAAGCATGTGTAATGTCTTCCAGTGGCTCTGTGCAGGTTTATACGATAGATACCACCACTGGCGCCATGCAGTTTTCTCATAAATTGGAACTGACACCAAAACAATATCCTGGTGAGCTACTTTTATTGCTAGAATTGCCCAGCTGTTTTTAGGGTATAGTATATTTTTTATCCTTGGCTAGTTAACCTCTGTTTATTTGTTTGCATAATCAGTGATGTGATTAGTATTTACTCCTGTTTGTTTGTAGTATTTAACTCTTATGTCTTTGTACTTAGCTGCTTGCTTTTTAATTAACTTTTGGATGTGTTTCATATGTGAGGGTTTGGGTGGGTTTTGTTGGTGGCTTTTTTAACTAATTCTTAATCTTGAAATTACTTTTCAATTATCTGAGGAAATGAGAGGTTATTGTCAAAACTAATAATGAGTATAATAGAACTGTGAATTAACTTGAAGCAACTGACATGTAGGGTACAGAAGAAATACTGAGTAATGCACCACCCTTCCTGCACTGCAGGGAATTTTTTTGTGTTTGAGAGTAAGGAACATACAAAGTACGGGTAAATTGCATCCTCAACTGAAAATGTGTGTGTCTATTATTTTTCAGTTAAAAACAAATCTGTAAATAAGTTTTACAGTTGTGTAAAGTGCCTCTTTTGTCTGAAAAATCATTTTATCAGAATTGCAGTTCTGCGTTTCTGGAACATTTTTCTGTATTCTTAGTTTCTTATGAAACCAAGCATGCATTGGAAAGAAACCATTTTCAATTTGCTTCATTTTGAGATGGTCAGTTTTGATGAATGCATCAGTTAATTGAAAAATCAAATATTTACTTCCATGTGTTTTTGTTTCTGCTCTTACGGTGAAACGAGTTGAAGGACTTTCGATGCTTTTCACTTACTTTATTGTCTGCTTTTAAACAGATATTTGGAATAAAACAGGACCTGTTAAACTAGTCAGATGGTCACCTGATAGCTGTGTTGTGATGGTGACCTGGGAATATGGAGGTTTATCCTTATGGAGTGTTTTTGGTGCTCAGCTTATCTGTACTTTAGGAGGTGATTTTGCGTGAGTATCTTTAATGACATTGTGAAGAGTTTATTATAAGTCTTTATTTTTCTAATTAAAAGCATCTAATTAAAAATTAATTCACCGAATTAGCTTTTTAAAAATCTCTTTTTCCCTTACGATTTCTTAGCTATTGAGATATCATTCGCAAATATTTAGGAGGAGATAATTTGAATATAAACAAAAACATATTATTTTCATTTTGTAGTGATCTTTTTGTCTGTAAAAGAAAATTACCCTAAAAGCAAGCTTGAGCAAGCAAATATTAAAATTCCCTCAGTTCTTGTATTCAAATAGTTTATGCTAGACATCTGACAATTGCGTTGCCTTTTTTGTAGTGTCATGGATCAAACAGGCTGTACCATTTGACATGAGGTTCAGTATAGAATCATATGAAAATACAAAGATAGGAATTTAATTTATTATTCTGATGGAGTTATTAGCAAATTCAAACTTGTTCTGTTCTGTTTTTAAGGTATCAATCTGATGGTGCCAAAAAGGACCCTCTAAAAATCAGTTCCATGGTAAATATGAATGTAAAAATGTTGTAATAGGATAGCTCTTAATGTGTTAAATTGTTTTTAGTATAACAATTTTCAGAAAATCAAACTTTCTTTCGTTTAATTACTTTTCATAGTAAGATGCCTTTACTATACTTCTTAACTGCAATGTTGCATTGAAGGAAAAAGTGACAATTAATGAATTTTTTTTTCATGTATAAACCTGATCATGAAGTATGCATGACATGCCTTTTCTTGCCTTTGCTTTTAATGTTAAGAATTAACACTTCTGTTTTTTCTTAATTTCTCTTTGCTGTCTGGTGCTATATTTCAAAGTGCAATGAGACACAGATCAACACTAATTATAAACTCCCTTATTTCTCTAAAATTAATAGCTGGCCTTTGAGAGTTAAAGGAACTTTACTCAGATTATGAATTCCAGAGAAACTTAACTGCTGGTTTTTAATACAAACTGGTTAACATTAAATCTAATCCTTCTAGTCTGTAAAATCAATAGATAAATAGAATACATTTGAGCAAATTTTAAGTTACACTAAATTTCAAATACATTCTACAGGGCCTCATACAAACCATGATGAATTTTGTGCAATGTTTCTAAAACAATTTATTCATTATTACATAGTTGCTATGAAGATTGACAGTTCTCAACATGCATCCAAGCTTAGGTACATATTTGCAATGGCAGTACCTTTTAAGTGTACTTTTAAAAAATTTTCAAAGATTGAACTTCTGAGATCATTGAATTTGATGAACAACAGCCAGTGTAATTTTGGAAATCAGGGTTGTTTCATACCTGACTCTGTAGAATTTTTGTTTGTTGCCTTAAACTGCAAATGGTCTTCATTACTTATGTGGGTGTCTTTGCATAGTTATACTTCATTTAATCATTATTTTTTACCCAAGACAGGAAATAATTCAAGCTAGATTCTTACTGTACCTTGTGAATTTTACTGTTTGATTCTATAGTGATACATTTTAGAGCAACAAAATGTGTGGATTTTTTTCCAGGCTCATGTCTATCGTAAGATCTGTTACAATAATTTTCTGTAGTTCTTGTTTTATGAGAATATATATTGTTATATTTATATATATGTATGCAGTGTTGGCTTGGGGATTTTATTGTTGTTACTCTTTTACCTTCAGACCTGGGGATCAGAAGGGTATCATCTCTGGGTTATTGATAGGAATTCTTCTAACGTGAAACCTGAAAGAAATGCAAATAATGAAGTTCACCGGTTTGGTATTCTGCAGTTTCAGTTCATCAAGAGTGCACTCACTGTTAATCCTTGTATGGTAAGTTTTTTTGTTGATAACCTTATTTTAGATCGTATTTCCAGTTTTAGGTGAACTCTGAGTTTTCTCTCACATTTTAATTCTGTTTTGCAGCCATCAGAGTTGTCTTCCTTTTTTGTCATAGAGCCTTTATAATGGTACTGTGAAAATACTGCTGTGCAATACTGTAACTTAAAACCAGCTTGTACATAGTGATACAAAAAGTGAGAACTGCCTCAACACTTGTTTTTCATACTGTTTACTTAGAACCTCCTAATACGTTATTGATCATGTGTTTTCCTTTGTCTTCTATACGTGGAATTCAAAGTTGCTTCTTTTGTTTTCTTTTGTTTTGGTTTTATTATAGAGTAACCAGGAACAAGTCCTTCTCCAAGGAGAAGATCGCTTATATTTGAACTGTGGAGATGCAGCACAGGCTCAGAGTCCCAGAAATACTTCGGCACACTCTGAA
>NW_008237890.1:911147-950444 GCF_000691975.1 Corvus brachyrhynchos
CAGATGGCAGTTTAGATTCTCAGGGTTTAAGCACTTTACTAGGACACCGTCATTGGCATGTTGTACAGGTAATTGATCCTGGTTGCCTGTATGTGCTTCGTGCTTGCAAGAGTTTGTAGGAGTAGAATATGCAGTTGATCTCCTCACTCTGCCATACCTTTTTCCTCTAGTATGAGATCATTGTCTTTTTGTTGTGTCTGGGGGTTTGCCATGGTACAGCTTTTTCTCATTGACAAAAGGTAAAGGAACATTGGTCATATCAGCTTTGTGGCTATGAGTTTGCTCTTAGCCAATAAAAAAACTGTTCAAGGTCTTTTTGACTTCGGAAAGGATAGTTAATTACTTACCTGTGCTTTGCAAGGGAGAATGTGCAACATGCAAGAAATAATTTAGGTGTTTGTTTTGTTATTTATGCAAAATGCTTTAAAACATATTCAGCTGATGAATATAGCCTTCAGACTCCAGGTGTATTTTCAAGCATGAAAAGTGACATCTATTTAAGCATGTAGTTAAAACTTCACAATATCAGGCTATCAGAGAAGAAATTGTTTCCAGGATAGTAATGGAACATCTACTATTTTCCCTGTAATATAAAGAAAAAGTTAAATATCTTTTAATCTGTAATTCTAACGTGTGTTCTTCCATGCTTGAATTGGTGACGCTTTTTAAAATAAAGATTTCTGAAAGGTCCCCAATGTTTTGTTCTTCATATAGCACACAAATCGGTAGTATTAAAAAGTATTTGATTCTAGGCGTGTAATGCAGGTTCTAGATACTGCTGAATTTCCACTTTAGCTGGCCAGGTAGCTCTTCTGTCTTCTGAAACTGGTGTAGGAGGGAGAGGTCTTTGTTTTGTGGTAAAAGTAAAGCTGAAATACTTAGAATTACTGTAGGGAGCAACATATCCATGAAAACAGACATTGGCTGGGTAACAAGAATACCTGCCTGCCTAATGTCAGACCAAAGACTGGAGTTTGAAGCTGGGTTTGTATCATCCCATGTGACATGAAGAACCCAGCAAGTTCTCTCATAAGAAGGCTTTTGGATATGCTAGTGTGTATTTGTGACCAGATTAGAAATTTCATCCCAGTACTGAAAGTCCTGCCTGAAGGCTGTATTGATCAAAACCTTTATGTTCCTGTGTAAGATTCTCTTGGAGAGAGAAGTACCTGGGAGAAGAGACGAGCAAATTATGATTATTGACTATTGTTGTTTTTCAAAACACTGACATTGTCCAAATTCCTTTAGGATGTTATAATTAATCAGTACTGTAATTGTAGTTTTTATAGTCATGTAGTTTTGGTTTTCTGTTTTTTTTAGATTCATAGTACATATCTAGAGAGCAACTGGCCTATAAGGGTGAGTTATTTGAAAAATACATTCTTGCTTATTTAAAAACATTGGAGCGTTGTAATTGTCCATTAGCACTGGTGGTAAATGAAGTTGTCCATTAGGATTGGCTGAAAATGAAATCATTATTTTACATTACAGAAAGAAAACTGTGTTAGTAAAGTATGAAACATAAATACACCTTACAAGTTTTGAGTCTGATGTTATATTGCCTTGTGGTGTTGTGCTTGGATAGGATGTATCATTTAAATGAGTTCCCTTCTGAGGTTCTGGTAACTTTCTTTTCTTTCTTACAGTTTTCAGCTATTGACAAGCTTGGACAGAATGTAGCTGTTGTTGGCAGGTTTGGTTTTGCACATTATTCTTTACTCACCAAAAAATGGAAGCTGTTTGGAAACATTACCCAGGTGAGAGGTTACAGAATTTTATTCTGGTGCACAGGGGAGATTTATTTGCTGGGATGTGAGACTTGGAGAAAATTAAAGAGTATTGTTTTCAAGTAAACAGCCTGTAGACACACTTGGATTAGGGATGCTGGTTTTACATGTGTTGCTCATAAAATGTCTGAAACACATATCTTGTGGTTTTGACACACTAATTTTTGTCTTAGTGTTCAGAGGTTTCCAAATTTAAGTGCATGTAGTCAGATGTTTATTTCATTTCTCTTATCGGAGAGTTTCTGTGATGTAGCTTTGGGTGTAAATTCTGGTAAGATTTTGGTAAATTTTGGCCAGAAGCAGATTTGAGAGAGTTCAGGGATGCCAATAGCATAAAGAACTGTGGAACTGTGTTTTGTAGGATGATGTTTGTCCTTCACATACTATTCTTTAGTACTTTGGTTTTTAAACATTAAAAACTTCATATACATAGTCTTGCCACATGAGTAAAGCTTATAGAGATCATACATGGCTTTCAGAAATTACCCATATAACGTACATCTCTGTGTGTGTAAGTATATAAAAATGCATACATATATGTAATCTGCCTGCTTTTTTCTTTTCAGGAGCAAACTATGATGGTAACAGGTGGCTTAGCATGGTGGAATGACTTCATTGTTCTTGCATGTTATAATTTAAATGATCACCAGGAAGAGGTGAACTACTTTTCTTCAAAGTACATACAATTATTAGAATAGCTGATCTATATGACAGTAGTATTATAAACATGTTTATGTGCTATAAACTTAGGTGGCTTTTGGGCATATTCAGAGTTTATTTATTAATATATACGTAATTCTTTGCAGAAAAATTTTGTTGTTGCTATTAAAAGCTATTTTCTGCTGACTACAGAGAATCTACTCATTGTTCTGAAAACTTTGTGACATTTTTGCATGTTAGCACGAAGTGTGTTCTAAGATACCTATTTACAGTGTTTTGGGACACTTTTGCAAGGTTTTTTGCAAGAGAAGAGGAAATTTACTTACTCTTTGCTTTTTAAAACTGGTGAACTTCCTTATGAGTGTTTTCCAGTTCTTCAGATTTGGCTGTACTGTGCTTTAACCACTCTGGATGCAACAGTAAAATGCAATGGATGAAATACTTGATGAAACAAAAACTCAGTAATGTGTCTTGCAAGAAATTCTTGACAGGCATTCCACAGTAAAGAAAATAATCAGAAGTGGAATTACTATTATCTTGTTGGTAAACAGAACCTGTATTGAAGCTACTCCTTTCCCTTGCAGCTGAGAATCTACCTGCGAACGTCTAACCTTGACAACGCGTTTGCACACATCACCAAAGTGCAAGCACCCACGTTACTACTGAGTGTCTTCCGGGACATTGTGATATTGTTCAGAGCAGATTGTTCCATTTGCCTTTACAGTATTGAGAGAAGGTCTGAGGGGTTAGTATCACTCTTTGAATGCTTTTGCAGTAAGGTACCTGTGGATATGCTCTCAGTCTGAGTAAATTCTTAACGATGATACAAAGGTGTTTGATAACTGGTGGAGTTAGATTTTTAAAATGAAAAGGGGTAAGTGTTACCTGTATGCACAAGTTCATGAGTGTTGTCACTTGCATGCATGCTGATAGGGACATCAGGTGTGGAGGTAGGTAGTTACTGATGTATGCATGTTTCCAGTTTTCTGAACAAACATGTTCCTAACTTATAGGAACTTGAAGACTGAATGTAAATAGGAGAAAAAGGTACTAAAAGACACCAATATACTTGAATATTTTAAAATAAAAACATGTTTCTAACATCAGAAGTAGGAATTAGTAAAGGGAAGGTTAGCAGCAGGCTTACAGAGATGAAGAGAGAAAAGGTTTAGTCTTGGTGTGGTGGTGAGGAATTGTTTTAGTGCAAAAGAAGTAGCAACGTAAGATATTTCAGACAGTTAAGATTAGTGAACCTAAGGAGGAGATAAAGATTCACAGGTAGGGGTTTTTTTTTAAGTGCCTAAGTAGGTGATTTTTCTTACAGTATCTTCTTTTTAGCAAGCAGGAACCTTTTTGTGTTAGAGGAAAGCAAGTTGTTGATGAACTTCAGAGAAAAATATTTTCAATGCTTATAAAAAAAAATTCCCAACAGAATCCAAACCCACGACTATCTCACTGAAGGGTTAATAGAGTCTTATTCTGAAGTATCTGATACTGTCTTCTACCCACTCACAGCTATATTTCCCAAAGTATCAAGATAAGTAACCCAACTTAGGGTTTTTTGGTAGCTTTATGTAGAGTAGATACGTGGGCATTTCTACTGATTCCTGATGAAAGGAACGTCATTTTATTCTGTAGAGTAAACGATTTGCTAAGGATAAGTTGATTATTTTCATTAGGTTTACTTCAATATAGTAATTTCATGTTAAGTACTGTTGTAAAATTTCTAAATGTAGTAATTTTCCTTTCAGTCTTAATCCTACTGCCAGTATCCAAATTCTTCAAGAAGTGTCCATGTCTCGGTACATTCCTCATCCTTTTCTTGTAGTGTCTGTTACATTGACATCAGTGAGAACAGAGACTGGCATCACCTTGAAGATGCCTCAGCAGGTAACAGGTCTCAAAATTTGGTAGAATTGGTACCTGGATTTGTTAGTTTACTCCTCAAAGGTTACCTGGTTGATAAATCAATCATAAATTGGTGGCTCTTCTATGTGGTAAAATCCAGAACATGTTTTTTTCTGATGTTCATTATATAGACATTTTATGTGGGAATTGGGGGTGGGGGGATGGAAGGAGAAGTAAGAGTTCAGATTTTATTTCATAGCTTCTCTTGTTACCTTGCTAAGGTTGGGGCCAAATATTGGAGAACAAATTAAATTTAACTCTGTTGAGGTTGTGTTGCTCTATTGTGTATTAAAAGTTAAAAACCAGAGCAATCCATGGCATTAGGAATTAACTTTCTTGCAACAACTTGTTCATTGCTCAAAGAATAAATAGAAAAAAGGAAAAGATGGCATATGACTCTATAAGGTTATTCTTTGTCAATTCTGACTACACTAAAATAAAGTAATATAATCTCATACACTAGTTATGTCAGGAGATGGGTCAACAGCCAAACAATCACTTAAGATGTGAAGGTCCCCGTCTTAACTTCAGAATTTAGTCAGGGCACTGAAAGCAAAGAGAACTTGGATTTTTATTGTCTGGGTTGCAAACAGAGTAGGCTTAACTGAGCAGCTGCAGTATGAAGTGTATTTTTTCATGAAAGCAGCTACCTTGGGGTAGTTCAGAAGTTGTGTTGTCTGTGGGACAGCCCAAGAGACATGTAAAGGTGCATCATTTTCTCCACATAGCAAAGGCGCACTGGCAGGTACAAAAGTGGTGGCACATCTGAAGGTTTGTGCTTCCTTCCTTCGCTTCATTCTAATTTAATGTCCCACAGTGCTGAGTATGTGTCCAGAGACTTTGTTATGGTACTGGACAAGGGCATAAAAAGCAACGTGCTTGTGGTCCATCTTAGCATGAGACAGCATCTGTATTCCTGAACTACCTGACCTGTGTTGTTTTCTAATTTTGAGAAAAAACTACTGAAACTTTTTACAGCACTAATAATATTTAGACTTAGCTTCAGATTGAATAGATACTACCTCTTTCTAACTAAGAGCACCTATCCTTAAACTCTGTTGATCCTCCTTATCAAAAGATAAATATTTAGGTTAGTACTAAATATGACACTTCACTGAAGACAGAGCAATGTGTCTGACTTTGTGAACTGTGTCAGCTTTTTCAGTGTTTTTAAGCTATTAGTGACCTTAACCCCTGATTCTGCAAATTTGCCATATAGATCCTCTATCCATGTATTTTGAAACTAAGTTTCATGCATGGTAATAACTCCAGTGGCTTGGTTTAAAATTAACATGAAACAGCTATGAAATAAATCTTTAGAAAGAATACTTCACTTTCTTGATACACCTTACTGAAAAGATTTTTCTTTAACTGCAGCTAAATAAAAGTTCAATATGCTGTACAAGTGTGGCTCAACTCTATTTGGCTCAGCTCTTGGGTTGTGTACCAGTGTTAGTCCTTTCAGTCTGATACTGGCAATCATACTGTGATGATACTGATAAGAATACAGAATTTTATTTTTTCTTAAAATACTGGTGGATTGCCCTTTTAGGACACAAAAAGTCCATATTAAACACATGGAATGAGTCTGGTGGATAAGAAACCTTCCAGTATTTACTCCTTTGCACAAGAATGGCAGTACTTGGTTTTTCTTGATGTTTCTGAGTCCTTTTGTAATGAATTCGGTTGTTCGTCTTCTCTGTAAAGTGACACATTTAATGTACACTTTCTATTCTGGGTTTTTATTGTGGTTATGAGTAAAATGATCATTCAAACAGCTTGAATAATTTGCATAATATTCTTTCTATCCGTAGGCTTGTGAAGCTGAAAGTATTATGCTTAACTTAGCAGGACAACTCATCATGTTGCAAAGGGATCGATCTGGACCCCAGATACGAGATAAAGATAATAATCCTAATCAAAGAAAGCATGTGAGTAAATATATGTGGAGTACTGCGTATGGCTTCAAAGATGTCAGTAATTGAAGAAGCTGTGGGAGAGAATGGTCCAGACATAAAGAAAATAGGGCTATAAGCAACACAGTATCTACACTTACAGACCGAATTGTTAGCTGGAAGTACATTAGCGTTTGCTCACTGTGTTTGCTACTTACATTGAAATGAAATAGACAAGCTTTAAGAGTAAAGATACTGCCCAAAATTTGGTATGCGCCAATAACAGAAAACCTCTGTCTGTCTAAAACTGTTCTGTATGTTTATGGAACATTATCATTTTTTGCAGAGTATGTTTACAAAGTTCTTGGAAATAACCACAATAGAAATCAATTACTGAACTTTTCAATTCTTCTGGGATGATGAAAACCATCAATTCTGTGTGAATCAAGCACTTTGGGAGAGTGAAATCTGGAAAGTTCAGATAAAGATTTGTCAGTTCTAGGTTGGACTTACTGAAGAAGCATAGAGCAGGTTTTTATTTTTTACCTTTATTCTCATCCCTCTGCTTCCTGACTAAGTATTAAGGAGGTTAAAAAAAATTAAAGAAATGTCTAGAGTTAATATAAGTATTAAGTGGTCTTTTGTCACATGCTAGGGGTACAGTTAAGGGAGAAGCAGATTTGTTTCTTCTTCGATAGAAGAATAACATGTTTGAAGAGAGTAGTTCTTAGCTGAAAAGTAGAGTTCTTGTGAATAGGGTAAAAATAAAAGGAGTACTGATTTTTAATTTTTTATTTTTCATTTTACATAGCTGCCTTTTTGTGCTCCAGTTGTCCTTGCCCAATCTGTTGAAAATGTATGGACTACTTGCAGAATTAACAAACAGAAACGCCACTTATTGGAGGCTCTGTGGCTCAGCTGTGGTGGGGCAGGTATGAAAGTCTGGCTTCCCCTGTTTCCCAGAGATCATCGAAAACCGCATTCCTTTCTGTCAAGACGGATCATGCTGCCTTTCCACATCAACATATACCCATTGGCTGTTTTGTTTGAAGATGCCTTGGTTCTTGGTGCTGTTAATGACACTGTGCTCTATGACTGTTTATACACTCAAACCAGTGCTAGAGAACACTTAGAGGTTCTCTTTCCTTTCTCCATTGTTGAGAGAACCTCTCAGATCTACCTCCATCACATTTTACGCCAGCTCTTGGTTAGGAACCTTGGTGAACAAGCCTTGCTTTTGGCCCACTCCTGTGCCACATTACCATACTTTCCTCATGTACTAGAACTGATGCTTCATGAAGTGCTGGAAGAAGAAGCTACCTCGCGGGAACCCATTCCCGACCCTCTCCTTCCCACTGTGGCGAAGTTCATTACAGAATTCCCCCTCTTCCTGCAGACAGTTGTTCATTGTGCTAGGAAGACAGAATATGCCCTGTGGAATTACCTTTTTGCTGCTGTTGGAAACCCGAAGGACTTATTTGAAGAGTGCTTAATGGCCCAGGACTTGGACACAGCTGCCTCTTACCTTATTATCCTACAGGTAATGGCACCAAATATATTGCAAGACTGCTGATATTTACTAACATTGCAGTATTTTAAAAATAATGTCCTATCAAAGTTGTGCATATTCAACAGATTTTTAATTTAACGGTTTTCTGTTGATATTATGTCCAGTTATGAAGGGTGGTAAGATTATGCAGTGTAAGTAGTTAGTTTACTGTTTTAAATAGGAAAATACTAGCAAGAAATTTGCTGTTTGTAATCTTTGGTATACTTGAATGTGACACAGTGTGGCTTGATTTAATAGAACTTCTGATTCTCTACAGTAAAAGCAAATCACCTAATTATGCTTTGTTGCTTGCAGAATATGGAAGTTCCAGCAGTTAGCAGACAACATGCTACCCTCCTGTTTAATACTGCCTTAGAGCAGGGGAAGTGGGATCTCTGTCGTCATATGATTAGATTTCTTAAAGCCATTGGCTCTGGAGAAACAGAAACACCCCCAGCTACACCAACAGCTCAGGTTTGTGATGAGAAAAGTAAATACTGTGCATCAAGCCTTGTATGATTAATCTTCATGTTACATAGCATGTTTGGTCCTTTGAATGTATGTTTTTGTTTTCTTGGTTTTAGGAACCTAGTTCAAGTGGTGGTTTTGAGTTCTTCAGGCATCGCAGCATTAGTTTATCCCAATCAGCAGAAAATCTCCATAGCAAATTTAATTTGACAAAAACGCTGAGTATGCCCTCTGGCCCATCTGGGAAAAGGTAATGTCTTCTTCCCCACTTTGTTAGGTACTACAGTACTAACTTACCAATTTCAGTTACAGAAATAAATTATATGATAGATTTGTCGTAATCTCCTTCTGTATGTTTTGCATTTGTCATTTCACAACTTTCGTATTGTTTGCGTCTCATAACATTCAAGGAGAATATGTTCTCACACATGTAAATATATGTATGTGTATTTGTATGTATACACAGGCACGCTTACAGAGATATTGCTGACCAAAAGACTCTGAAACCACTGGATGTGGTACACATTACATGTGTAGTAATTTAAGTAGCTCGTGAGACCACATGCCTCATATTTAAAGGATCTGTTTTGCTGAAAAATACATTTTGAACAGCTCGCAGCATCACAGTGTACAATGTGCTGTGCTCCTATGCACATCTTGATCTAGCAGCATGTTTCCAAGCTACAAATAGAGCGTTTTATGCCTTGGTATGAGCCCCTCTAAAGCTGCTGTGTGCAAACTTGATATTGATAGGTATTACAGTCCAGAAGTAGTATTGAACTAAAATTCATTGTTATCTTTGCTTTGGCTTGTTTCCCCATACATATTTTTGAAACAATCCTAGTATAAATTCAAATACTCTGAATCAGTAATTTTTAATAGAGAGTATCTTAAAGGTTTGGATAGGAAGAGTTCTAGACCAATACTTGACTAGTTCTCTAAACTTTGCAGTGTCATCTACATTTTCTCTCTCTTACTTTACTTTTTTTCTGCATTGCTGATAATTTAATGCTCTGTAAATACTGCTGCTGTTGTAACTTAAATCCATTATTTCACCTACCTGTTGAGGCAGTGGGATCTTTTAGAGAATATAAACAGCAAGGAATGATGGAAACTGCTTTTGCTGTTACATAGAAAACCCCCCTTCTACTATTCTGGTCACTCAAAGTTCTGCAGTTGTGGCCAACAGCCTTTGCAACTGTGCTTTATCAGTGTTCATGTGGCTGTTCTGTGCTGTGTGTGCAGGTGGAGTAAAGACAGCGACTGTGCTGAGAACATGTACATTGACATGATGCTCTGGCGGCATGCTCGGCGTCTGCTGGAAGAGATCAAGCTGAAAGACCTTGGCTGCTTTGCTGCACAGTTAGGCTTTGAGCTGATCGGCTGGTTGTGCAAGGAGCGAGCCAGAGCTGCCCGCGTGGAGGATTTTGTGTGTGCTTTGAAAAAGCTACACAAGGATTTCCTCTGGCCATTTCCAGTTATACCAGCTTCGTCCATTAATTCACCTTTCAAGAATGGAAAGTATAAGACAGGTACAGTAACATCTGAGTTTGATATGCGCTAGATTTCCCTCCTGCAATGCTACATCTGTGAATCTCAGTCTGTTCTGCTTCTGTTCAGCCAAGATAAGAACAGGCTGAGGCATGCCACCTGCACAGCTTTCTCACACAGGGTGTATTTTTTGAAGAGATTCTGTTTAGCATAGAGAGTATCTCTTGTGTGATTATTATTTCTGTTGAAATCTCTTGCTTTCTTAGGTGCATTGAATTGGGTATCAGGTGTGCAGATGTTGAACTGAACGTGGAAATTGCTGCAGTGGAAATTCTGCTGCAGAAAATTACTAAAATCAATATTACTATATAGTTTCTAGATGAGGTATTGATTCACTTTTTTAAAATTAAAAAGCAGTGTTCCTAATATTTGAAATTTACTTTATGTTAGAGGGTGAGAACTTTGAAGACTTTGCTGTAAACCTCCTTTATGTTACTGATCTCTTCACCTTATCTACTTACAGCAAAGTTGACACTCGCAACCTTATCTCCATATGGCAAGGTAGACGTTGGCTGCCAAGTCTCCCTCTTCTTAGTTGCAGCATCATTATTTACTTCTGTTGATTCTGACCACTTTATCACATGATACTTCTTTTATGCCAGGGGTCACATAAAAAGCTGATCATAAATTCCCAAAATACCTAAACTTGCTGCATTCCCTTGTATTTCATTGGTCCCCTGAATATTGACTTAGATGCAAGTTTTAGCCTCCTGAAATGCCTGAAGAAAACTGTCTTAATTTCCTTTTGGATACTTACATGATACTTACACTTCTGTGATGTGTTTTGATTTTTTTTTTTTAGCTATGGGGGAGCAACTGCTAAAATCTCAGTCTGCAGACACCTTTGTAAACATGGAAGTGGACACAGGGGTTTCAAACACACCTCGCAGTCGCAGCTGGCTTGGTACTATCAGCTCTTCGCAGAGAGAAATTGACACTGTTTCATCCCATGGACCACACTTGCAAGATGCATTCCTTTCTCCTTTGCTAAGCAAAGGTTAGTCACTCTTCCTTCTATCTGCTGATTGGAAAAATGTGAAGTGTGTGCTTATATTTTGATACTTGCATGTTAGTGCTGTATTGTTGCTTCTCAACTGCTGATAAGGAAAATTCAGGGAAAAAAAAAGGGCTTAATGAAAAGTGAACTGAAATTTTTACAACAGAAAGATAATGCCCATGTTGTATACCTCTATGTACCTGAAGTAGAATATGAAATATATATTTGGTCTGTTGTGATAACTTGAAGTTAGTATTTTTTCAGTCTGGCTAGGAAGTGTCCTACATTTTAGGGGTTTTTTTTCTTTGTCTTGCATGGATCAGCCTCTTGCAGGGGTTGGAACAGCTCTAATTGCATGAACTTTGTGCTTTTGGGTTTCTTAAGAATGATACTAGATACATTACTTATTGAGGAAGTTGAGGAAATTAGAGACCCATATAGTTGTATTTTTTCCTATGGCTTTATTTAAATTGCTTTTTAAAAGCTGTAATGTATGATCAGCTTATTAAAATAGAAAAAGAAGTTTTACTTTTTATATATTTTTTATGAACACAGAAGGAGATGGAAAAGTTTGTCAGGCCATTCAAGTCTTTTTTAAATTTAATTTTATTTAAAAATATTTTATATTTCCTCTTGTCCTTGAGCATAGAGCAGCATTTTCAACATTATCTAAATCATGTGATTTCCGCTCTATTAGGGCAAAGATCTCTTAAAGAGCTACAATCTCTTTAAGACTGTAGAGCCTTCTGTGAGATTCAGAGCATTTGGAGATACTCTCTGTCAGCTTGGACACTGTCATTTTATTTTCACTCCTGTTTCTCTTGTTTTTTAAATCTGGAGACTGCAAGAAAATTAGTATCTCTTTTCATTGCACTGATTTTACTGTTGTCTGCCACTACTGCTCTTTCTATAAACAAGTATATCAGGGGTTTTTTCTGAGCTGGATGAAGACCTTTGAGTTCAATGGACTTTGGTACACATTTTGAAGCCGTTTATTTCTAAAGAAACTAAATTAATAGTCTTTAAAACATTGCAAGCTGAATTCTAATAATGATTTCACAAATTACTAATCCAGCACTGGTATTCATGGGCAAGAACATAATCATATAACCTTTTGACTTCCTAAACATTTTCCAAGAAAAGATGCATATGCTTTAATATGGAAATTGTTCTCAGGGTAACTGCCTTCATGGCTCACCACTGTAATGGTTTTAGCTTTGATGTTACTGTTCCTTTGAAAATTTTGTTGCTGCATGTGCTCTTCATGTTTTTACTAGAAATACTTCTTCCTTGTAATTTGGGCAGGTAAATATTTACATTACAAAGCATTCAAAATCTTCATGGTTTTGTATGGAGAAAAGAATTTGATATTGGAACTTCATTTTAACAAAGGTTAAGAAAGCAGAATTTTAGTCAGACAGTAACCTTCCCTAGACTTAATTCTAGGACTGTAGTATGCAAGATACTGTATTGGTGTTTTTATGATGATTGCCAACACATATCTAGGATCCTGTACTGATACTAATTCTCCTGAATTATTTTTACTAGATAGAAAAAGTATTGCATTCCTGTAACAATAGTTCTACCATACAGTGTGACAAGAAGAATGGTGAAGCAGGATGGACAATACGCCTGAAGTAACTGTGATACACCGTAAAGCATTACTGTTTGTCAATTTTTATAGGAAGTAGTTCAGAAATTCTGAATCTTACTAAAGTAAGTAGTTTCTCTTTTCCCTTATGTTTCTGAGTGTTTTTGATAGGTGATGAATGCAGCATTGGTTCAGCAACAGACCTGACTGAAACAAGTTCTATGGTGGATGGAGACTGGACCATGGTGGATGAAAACTTCTCCAGTCTCAGTTTAACTCAGTCAGAGCTTGAGCAGCTCTCCCTAGAACTGGCCAGTAAAGGGCCACACAAGTCACAGGTGCAGCTGCGGTAAGTAATGACATGTGTGCCTTTGAGACTGTTTCTTTCTCCTAATGCTGCATGCCAGCAATTCTCAATCCACACAATCACAGTGCAACTTTTGTCTTTGGAGTAGAAAAATAAATGGACTTTTTTCCCTATAGGTACTTGCTACATATCTTCATGGAAGCAGGTTGTCTGGATTGGTGTGTTGTCATAGGCCTTATTCTCAGAGAATCTTCAGTTATCAACCAGGTTTTCAGTATCATGCAGTCCTCTGATATTGATGGAGAAATCTGTCAGAATATCAAGACTGGCCTAGATGCTGTTGAGAAGTGGGCTTCTACAGATTGGTAAGTATTCCTTTCTACCTTCATATTCACTCCAACTGTAGATAGTTTGTTACCTAAAAAGCAACTTCGAGTTACCTTAGCCTTAGCTGAAACCTCACTTCAGAGAGTTGTAATCAAACTGGGAAAAAAAGAGCAAAACAGAAACCAAACCAAACCCAAAGCAACCAGCTTTCCAACTTTTATTGTTTGATTAGGATTGCCTTCTTCTCTTTATTTAAAAACATTTCTGCTTTTCAGGCACATGACAGAAGTACTAATTTTAATTCGCTCATGGTGTTGTATCCTATTCTCTTCCTAGCCCTGGGTACAAGCCATTTCTAAATATCATCAAACCACAGATCCAGAAACTAAATGAAATAGTAGAAGAGCAAGTACAACCAGAAGCGTTTCAGCCAGTGAATCCTTCTAAGGTTCCTGAACAAGCGAACCCAAGAGCTGAAGAAAGCAGGATTTCATCTAGCCATGGCACTAATCCTCAGAGTGATGCTGGCAGCAGCAGTGCAAGCAGACATGAAGAAGACAAGGCTAAGACAGAGGATGAGGATTCATTCCAAGAAGGCAGTTATGACTGTGTTGTGTCTTAAGTGGAAGGTGAACAACTTCCCAAGCATCAGGTGTGAAAGGAAGCAAACCAGCTCTTAGATCTGCTTCCGTGCTTTGGATTTGAACTCTTTTTAAATTTTGTTTTGGTTTTTTAATATTTCAATCTTTGGAATTTTTAGTGGGGATAACTAAACATCAGTTTCATCTAATAATTTCAAAAGTAGGCATGATTCTTTTTTGATGAAATTGTCAGACTGCAGCTTTACATTTTGATACTTTAAATAGTGTTGGAGAGACTGTGAATAAACATGGAGACAGATTCAGCCAATATTCATCAGTACCTTTACATCACCAACACGTTCCGAAGAAACTACTTACATCTTGCTTGAGTTTAAAAGGCGAAGAGGGGATTAAATATAAAAACTGTTTTCTTTGCAGCTTGCCTGCCTAATAAATGTCTGATCAATGCAGTTCAGATTGGTTTGATACCAATATTTTGTAGTAAAGGACTGTAAAATATATTGTATGTTTTTGTGAATAATCTTGTACAAATACTCAAGATTGTACCATATTTGGAGGTACCTATATGTATTTGCATGTCTCTAGATGACTAGTAAAGTTAAAGCAGAGTTGCACTTCTTTCTGGATGAGGCATACTTTACTGACCTAACATTGACACAAGGTGGCTTACCTGTTTTTTACTGCCACTTAACAGATCTTGTAGTTGGGTTAAGGGACTGCTGAAGGTTATTTATTTCATTGTAAATTCTTTTCTGATAAATGGATTTTTAAAATGTAAATAATCATCATATACTCTTGCTATGGAAAACTAGTTTAACAGCTCATACTTAAACATTTTTCAAACATTTTATAATATGCATACTTCTGACTAAAACATATTTAACTTTCATACAATGTTATGGAAAGCTGGCTGCAGAAGTCTGTTGCTTTGAGGTACTTATTTTTTCTAGCTGCTGTCCCTATGTAATAACTACCTGTAACAGTATTAATTTAGATATTAGCTTGTTTGTACTGTGCAATCTGAACAAAAATGCAACATTACTCATTTTATACACAATAAATTAGTTTATTTTTTATAACATCACTTGATTACTGACCTGGACCAAACTAGTCATAGTAGGATAGTTACAGCATCTGTTGCTTTTCTAGTGTAGTTACTAAAGGAACATCCATTTAAACTCTGGAAATTAAGACTATTCACAATTAAGTTTTAAATAAATTGTGGTTTCATCATCTTTATTTGTTTGTAGATAAGATCTAGTGCTTTAAAATGTACAAATATTAAACTGTTGCTTTAGAATGGCTTTACTAGCCAACACAACCAGTACAAGTGCAATAATTGCGAGTATTACTTGGAAAGCTGGAGCTATTAATGAATGCAACTTGAACTTCATTTTAAGAGTTGAAACTGATACTGAAGTTAGAGGAAAGAAACCTGGTCTGAGTCCCAGCATTAAGCTTATTCTGCATTGTAGCTACTGGTTACAGATAATGTCTATCATACCTACAAGCCTGTTGTGACCTGACGTCAAAATTCATTCTTGTTTTAAGGGGATAATACTTAAAGCTTTTTTTATGATAAAGAAACCTGCTTAATCTATGTTAAAAGAAATAAAAACTGTGCTTCAAGTTAATATTTTTCTGTGGTTCTGTGGTAATGATGTAAGCCAAGCCCATCCTGGTCAGCTGCCTGCTGTTCAGGTTTTGGATCTGTGCAAGTAAAACCATACATTAACTGATATATTAACATTCTTAGTATTCATATCTTACTACTGTGCTACTGTTGTTTAGCAGGTAAATCTTTTTAGTTGTGAAATTTTAGAAGTTTGTACTTCTTTAGTAGTAATTATCTCTATGCAAATCTTACGTGCTAATTTTGTATTTTGATTTCACTGCTGTTATACTTGTAATTAAAAGACAAATGTATTCAACTTTACTTGAAGTTACTCCTGTGAAAAAGAACTATTTCTGACTTCAAGCCATCCAGGTAGGCCATCTTAGAGAGACAAAGTTCTCAAAGAAACCACCTGATGAGGATTGTTTTTTATACTCACATGGCTTGTTTTTTACAGGATGAAGAATCAAACCTTTACCTTATTAGTGAATCTTTGAAGTTACATCCAGCTGCTGCTGTGAAAAGAGGTGTGCTGGGTTTAGGTGGCAAGGTTGTGGTAACAAGGAGGGCTGTGTCAGACAGAGCCAGTTCCAACAGACTCAGGGAAGCCTGTCAGGCAAGCTGGTACCTCCTCTCTGTAAAGTGTATAAATAAAGGCTCCTGTGGGAGATGAGTGAGGAACAGTCCTGCAGCAATACCGAGGAGCAGGAGGAGGCAGTCCAGGCACTGGAACTGGGATTCCCTGCAGCCTGTGACTCTGTACACATAAACACACACATTAAAGGATACACTGACAGTCTTGCTATTAACATCTTACTGGTGTGGTACTGCTCAACAGCTCAGTCCTTTTAGATGATAGGGAAGGAGCCTCTCCACCTGCAACCCAGTGTGGAGCACACTGGAGCAGATTCCCACAGTGGCAGCCTTGGAGTGCCCACACTAAGCTGGTGGATGGAGGAGCCCTGAAGGAAGCTTGTAGCCCGAAGAGCCCATGCAAGAGCAGGTTTCTAGCAGGAACTGTGGCCCACAGGGGATCCATGCTGGAACAGTCTCTTTCTGAACGACCATCCCAGCAAGAGGAGGATCCCCTTTGAAGCAGTTTATGAGAGACTGTATCCCATGGAGGGGACTCCGTTCTGGAGTAGGGCAATAGTGAGGAGAGGAAGGAAGCAGAGAAGAAATGTTACAGACTGACCATGACCTGACCCTTAACTGACCATCCCCAGTCCTTCTACACCACTGTGGGAGAGAAGGTAGAAGAGTGAATCTGGGAAGGAAGGGGAGGTTGGGGTAAAGTGTTTTAATTGTTATCATATTTCTATTTTAATTGATAACAAATTAATTTTCCCAATGCCAGTTTGTTTCACCTGTTGTGGGTACCAGTGAGTGATGTTCCTGTCTCAACCCATTAATTTTCTCATCCTATTTTCTTCTGGTCTGCTGTGGGGAGGGTGTCAGAGAGCAGTTTGCTAGGTACCCACCAGCCAACCAGGGTTAACCCACCACAAAAGGTTTAGTCATCTACAAATCTCCACTATTAAACTGAAGATAGAAAAAATGGGCCACTTAACCAGTTGAGAATCTGCATCTTTTTATGGAATTCCAACATGTTGACACTGTTCTCACTTTGTGTATCCAGCTCACTAAAACTGGCTGATGTCAGACTTCCTCCCTCACAACAATTTGTGTATCATCAAGTTTCCTTATCTGTTTCTCATCCTGTGCAAAACTAATTGTCTCAGAAAAACAGCAACAATATTTTATATTCCTTGCTACCAATTTAACAGATCCTTTCACATTGGGTATACTTGCAAAACTGCTTGAAGCAAGTCGCATTTCTGAAGATAACTTTTCACAATCACTTTTGTCAAGCCAAGTAAGCTAGTTTTTCCTCACCGTGTTTTAGGCCAAAGAAACCAGAGGGTTTTAGAGCTGAAGTGTCTGTAAGCTACAGGTTAGAGAGACACTGCTAAGTAAGCAGAAATACCTGAATTCATAATCTAACCAGAACCTGTACAAAGACGTCCTTTTCATAATAAACTCGGGAGAAGCTGTGACATTATAAAAGATGACTGGTAACTTGCTGAGGGTGGTAAGCTGGCTTCAACTGAAGGAAGGAGGGAAAAACAACTTACTGTCTCAGCTTATTTCCTTTCCTAGAGCTGAAGACTGTTGAAGTACTCTAGTAGGCAGTGACAGGAATAGCAGCATAGAGTGAGTGGCCTAAGTCTTCCTAGTGTTTAGGCACAGAAAAGAGAGATACAAACTTGTTGAGTGTTCTATTTATCACCTGGCCCCTGAAATAGGAAACTCCTTGGGCATGCTTACTGAGAGAGCATTGAGAGACGACTTCACAAGTCCACAGCTGGAGCCTAAAGTTACTACACAGCAGACACATGGCACCCAACTAGTCTTTCCTAAATTTATTCAAATTACTGTCTTCTATCCAAAAAATTCCAAGCCCCCCAAAACACGCCAACAAACACAGAAGAATGAATCCCAAATAATACAAAACAAAAACCTCTAAACAAACCAAAACCACCCAAATAGAGCAAACCGCCACCCCTCCCCTGAAAAAAACATCCCCAAATAAATTGTGCATGGGCACCTTTCTAAGATGGTTGCTCAAATTCACCTGTATAGTTACTGGCTTTAAAGCTTCTATTTGTTCTATTCTCAGAACAGGTTGAAATAACTGTTCCTTTTTAGATAAATTTCTGCTTGTTTTTAAGACTGATTCTTTCAGATTTCTGAAACATTTGCTAAGGACCACATGCTTGACATCCTGCTTGAAATACAGACAGCAGTGTCTAGATCTCCCTAATCTGGTTTGTACTTCCTGCTCAAGACTCTCCTTTAATGCTTAGCCTGTTCTCAAGCTGCACCCAGCAGCTTTGACAGAACCATACAGTGCTGCAGCCCAACAGACCCTCTTCTGCAGTGAACTTCCAGGGAACCCTGGCTAATTTCTAGGATCAGTTTATCTTCTAAGACTGGAAGGGATTTTCATGAAGGTTGAGAATGCGTATTTTGTCTTCAAAATGGAAGGCACAGCTACGTAAGTTGACACTAACCACAGAATGCAGGTTTACTGAACTCACATGTCTTCCTCCCATTCTCTACCAAGACCACATACCAAGTTCTAAGATGGGTCATCCTGCAGGCCTCTTCCAGATAATTATCAGAAGTCAGATTAGGTTTAGCCCTCAAGGGAGAGGAGTATGGAACAGCTTTGCCATGCAGACAAAATGTTCTTCAGCTATGTCGCACCTGCTACAACTAGCTCTGTATAGACTTGTTAGATCTTGTCTATTTGATTAGTGTTTTTCCAGGAGGACTGCAATCCAACTAAGATTGACAGACATTTAAAGACAGGTCTTACTAGCACAGAACAGCCCCACTCAGCTCAACAGTCTGATGTCAGTTTGTGTATGATAGCTGAAATTTTCCTGTTCATTGCACCTATTCCAACACTTTCTTCAAATGCATACTTCTACTTGACAGGTGATCTTGAAGGTATGGTGACACACTATAATAATGCACTACATTGTATAACCACAACAAGTAGAGGCCTCCTTTGCTTAAACTGATGAAGTGCTTAGTACTCAGAGAGCTTCAGAAGTATGTATTTTAATAGAGAACAGTAGATTCTCAAAGCCATCAAAACCAGGGAAGAAGAGAAGAAGAAAGCAATTTAGAAACTGCTGTGGATGTAAATTGTTTCTGATGAGCACAGGGTGATTCTAATCAACTGTTTACTGCCTCCACTAAGAGTAAGTAATTTTTCTACTCTATGCCCTTGTATCCTTAAAGTTACCAGCTGCTTGCATTTTATACACTTCAAAGAGTAAGACACACAATGCTTTTTTATGAGAAAGAACAACCCATAGTAGCAAAAGACTAATCTGCTTGTACTTGAATGGGGAAGCAGATGGACATAAACAGCAAATTTTTCTATCCTGTTTTTCTCTCTGTGATCAACAATAAATCTGGTCTCAACCATCAATTTTGCAAAGATTACTTAGCTTAGCTATCAGTGACTCCTCTGTATCACATCTTATTTCAAAAACCACCTTCCTTTCCAGGAAACCAGCCAGGACTCCCATTTAAACTTTTCTGAACTCAGATGATTTTTGTGTTCTTCGGCCAAGCTTATCTTCCACACAGCTCTAACACGAGCTGTCTAACCCAGCACCTCTTAGCAGTATTTCTACTCCATGCTCAAATAAAACATTACTGCAATGAATGAAAACAACTCAAATATACCTTTAATCATGCTAAAAATCAGGTTTCACCAATCAAGTTTTGCTTTTATTTACAAAGACAGAAATTTGCAACACACCAGACATACCTCATAATTAAATTATTTAACAAGGATTAAATCCTGAGACTGAAGTTATTGCTTCACTTAAAGTTTCAGAAATTGCCAACACACATTTTTATATTTTTGGCTCCCAGTATGAATTCTTCACACAGCACTTTCAAAGCATTAAATCAGAGGCAAAACACAAAAATCAAAACTGAGGAAGATGGCAAGTATCAGTGCAGCTTTAGTTAACTAGCTGTGCATCAGCTAGAGTACAGTACAACACATTCGTTGAGATTCAAGACACAGGACTTTTAGTTCATAACTCTGATTTTCAAATCACTAATAGCACTTTAACATAGGGAGTGTAGTTTCAAATCAGATACCATCAAATGAGTGATGATTAAATGCACATTATGTATAAACCCATGGGTTTTAAGATACTTATGGCCAGTTCATTATGATTACAGTAATTAAACCTCTTACCCTAGTCCATGAGTGAGCTGACACTCTGTGAATGTCCCTTGCAACCAATGAAACTGATTCTTTCCACTATTACACACAATTACAGAACAATCCGAAGGAAAAATACCTGACTGGAGAGCTGTTATCCATCACAGCTCACACAAATTAACGGCCACATTTTCTTACATGTGCTCTGCAAACTTACCAGCACTAGCATATTTCTACTCTAAATGATGATGCCTGCACAAAATCTGCTCTGCATGACATTAGGGAATACTTGTGAGATGGAAAAAAAACACTAAAATTTGTAGCATGGTATTGATACAGCAAAATGTTTTATACATAATTTGGAAAAAAGCATGAAGTTCCTTCAGATACACTGAGTTCTTTGAATTTCAGAAATTACCCTTAACTACTAACCACTGCACTAAAAAAAACCAAAAACCTGGTAAGTACAAAAAAAGAGGTCAGTAGCTTCGGATTTCAAAGCTTGTCAATTAAAATTGGAAGATACTCTAAAACACTCACAGTCATTTATAAAATCCATCCTGTGAAAATAAAAGAGCAATCCAGACATATTAGACATCTTTTTAAGATTACTCTTTTAGGTACTTTTCCTTATGGAAAGCAAACCTTATTTTAAGAAACAGTAAAATGTATTAGCAAGTGCAATACCGTTACACTACCAAAAATCTCTCCAGAGGAGATACCAAAATTAGCCAATTCTAATAAATTGGAAGGTAACTTAAAATTTAGAATCGATTAATTGTAAGACATCCACATAAAGGAGTGGGAACTTAGCACTCTTACATAGGAGAGAGCAAGTCACGTGTGCTGATAGTGAAGATCCCAACAGGAACAAAACCACAAGATGGTAGAGTTAGGTTGAACTTAGCCACTCATGCCGTAACACCGAAGAGACGGGAAAAGGGGTAGAACTAAGTTTTTTAACAGAAACATACAATTTGGATAAACAATTACAACATTCCATCATAATATTGATTTCTCTGCGTTGCGCATTTGCCAAGGACTCAATGCAACCTGTACGAGCATCACAGTTTTCAGTGACTTCATCCAGTGACAAAAGTAACACTCAGGACTTCGCCACCTCTGCCCTGCTCCCACAGGAACAAGCTGCTTTTAGCTGCAGATCTGACTTGAATAGGACGGATAGGATTGGTAGGTGATACTCCACGTACCTGTGAAGTACGGTTGTATTTTACACAGCAACAAAATAAATTCCATGAAGCCCTTCCATTACAACTGCCACCATTTATTACGCTAATATTACCTTGTCAAGTGCAGTTTTCATTTTAAGAAACCCACGAGCCAAACTGCCACTTCAGTGGAAGAGCCAAGGTGAACTGCATTCATGTTGACAGAAAAGTATCATTATATCCCCAAGATAGCAGTAGTCTTTAAATAGTCAAACTGCCAAAGAAACACAATGTGCTGAAGTCTCTGGCATCTTGTTACGAAGTGCTTGCCACAAGAGCATCCTGCATCAGAGATAACCCTATTAGCCCTGCAGCATTGCTGTCAGAAGACAAAAAGGTCATAAGTACAGGACCAGCCAGAAGAAAACGTCCAGTTTGGAAACCTCTCCAGTAAGGTATAGAGTTGAGGTGACTTTTGATCTTCCCCAAAAAAGTAATGTGCTGCTATGGCGAGGGAGACTATTCCATCAGAATGCTTTTCTGGGGCCTGAAAGTGAGAAAAGGACAACACAGTCTTTATGATTGTTCATGACTTTTCAATATGAGAACAATTCAGATGCACTTTCCTACAGACAGTATCTCTGCAACAAACTTCATTCCGCAGTTCTTTGTCCTCTGTGTTAAAATACTTCCTATCTTCAACGTATCAGTCTGACTACATGACAAGTACAATCTGAAACTAACTGGTAAACAGGTATTTAGATCACAGTGTCTCTGATGTGTTACACAGCTTCCATGTGCCCCAACTTTAATGTTTGTATGTCTGTTTTGCTGACAAATCAAGATATGGACTCCAACACAGTATTTACACTGATCCTTTTACTGCAAATCCTGAGGATACAGCCCTTTCTGGCTAGCTTTGACTCTATCAGTCTTGCAAGGCTTGTCACCCTTGAGACTCCAGTCTGCCTTATCAAGTACCCTTTGAGGATTATTTGTGTTTAGACTGCCTGGTGCAGGAAAGAATAAGGGATTTCCTGAACTTTCAAAGGTACTTGTAATATTCACTCGAAGGATAAGACACTGTTAAACCTGTAGTAAAAACATACAGATCTGCAAAAAGTTATTCCTTTGGAAGTTAGAAGGGTAGGGAGGCAGATCATAAATCCCACTGAAACTGCAAGGCTGGAAGCCTTGAGTCCCACTGAAAATAAAGTAAAAGAGAATTTTGAGAACAAAGCTTTGACAACTCTCTTCAGCTTCAAGACCAGTAAATTTTCCACCAAGGACTCTGTAATTTCCCAAAACCAAGGAAACAAGGGAAGGGAAAAGGTAACTACTCATAATAATAAAAATCAACTCTGAAATAACAGTAGTAAAGATAAAACTTCAAGAACTGTGAGGTTAAGATAGGAGAAATCCAAACTTATGACCAAAGACCATGGAGACAAGAAAAATATTTTTGCCTTGGCTGTTTGTCAAGTTGGCAGACTACTCATGGAAAATACATGGGAGCTGATCTATAAAGCCAACATACTAAAAGAAGGATACCAGAATTAAGATCTATCAAATAAAGCAAAGCTTTATTTACTATAACATTCTTCACATAGGAAATGGCAGCCATGGTGGGAAGAGGGTGGACCAAGGCATCTCCAGGTTTCCAGCAGCACTCACCGTCAGTTCTACCCAGAAGAGCCAGGGAGCCGCATGCAGCCCACGGGAGTAGAACACGAAGTAGTCTCCCCCCAGGCTGGCAACTGGCATTCCATCCCCGAGAGACCAGCGGGACAGCGCCGACCCTGTGCGCGGCCGCACGTACAGGGACATGTGGCTCGGGCCTGCAGGGACAGAGATGTGTGTCCACATGATCAACAGGAGAGGCGGGATAACCATGTGCTTTCCCACAGAACAGCATGTCATCCTTGTATTACTATCCATGTCTTCCAAAGCATGATAAAAATGTCTTCTCTACAGCAGATACTTCAATTTTTGCTAAGCACCGGGATAAGTGAGATGATGATGTAACAGAGGAATACAGGACATTTCACAATATTAATATAATATAGTCCGATATATACTAACATATAAAATGCTACAAGATGCACTCTTAGAAAGAACCTGCTGTAAAACAATCAAGACTTACTCAAGACAGACGATGTTATCAGTCCCAGAAGTAAGAACTGGAACACAACACTCACAGCTTCTAGTGTGCTATGAAACTGAATTAATTCTTGCTAATCTTACATGTCTTACTATCTTGGGAACGGCACTGCAACCTGCAGTACTGGAGTCAAAGCCTGATTTATTATGGGCATAAAAATAAACACAGATCATAAACCAGAAGCTTCAGTCACTCACCAGATACTTCAAAGCTTAACCTCACAGAGTTCCTGGGCATCAGCTCCTTGGACAGAAGTTTAAACTGAATTGGGCTTCTTGGCGAAATTTCTGGAGCAGGAAGATACCAGTTTTTCCTGTGGAGAAAAAAAAGTTTCAAGTTATTCTCAATGCAACACCCTGAGGTACTAAACATCAGAAGACAAGAAGTTTCTCTATAGTACAGCTGACTGTGCTGCTACTACATGAAATATTCAAAAGCTGTTGATTCTAGCAGAAGGCAGGTAAAATCAGCTTCTGGTCAGACAAATATTTAAAGGGCATATTAGAAAAACAGTCACCAGTGTATTCATTCATTACCATCATCTGCCTTAATTTACAAAACAAATGAGTGAGAATATTTTCACCTTCAAACGGCTACACTTTTGCTCACAAGATTCTTGAGGTGTGAGAAATAGCCACAAGCAGCTGGTTTTCTTCTGTGGAGACCTGCTACTCTAGACATCCTCTGCAGTCAGCTGGGAAAGGGAGGAGACAGACATACATCCTCCTACTCTGAACTGCCCTTTAGGAGGCCCCCCCGTTCACCTTTTTCTCCACTGGTGCTTACATCTATTTCCCACACATCAACTTCTAAAGCTCCTGCAGCAGACCCATAGAGTCTCTTTTGCAGAGACTCTAGCAGAAGACTCAGCACCTAGGCCGAAGTTTGTCTTCTTAAGAGGAAGGATTATTTACTTTTAGACCAAGATTAACCTTAGTTTTTCTTCCCTTACATAAGTGAAATTGCATAAACGACCACTATACTTTGCAGTAAAGTGCTCAAGTGAAGGAGAGTTCACACCAACCGGAACATGAAGTGCACTGGCAGAATCCAAGGAAGGCCACAGAAAGGAGCCTGCTCCTCGCATGGAGTTCTAATGGTGTCATTGATTTCAGGTACATGGGGAGTTATGTGAGATATTCCATTATAATCAAATCCATTAATCCATATACCAGAGTCACTTTTAACCACATTTCCATCTATATCATGAAATCTTCTGCTTGTGTGCTAGAAGAAAAAAAACAAACACAGAAAGATGATGGAGCCTCTGGAGCGTGCAAGCGGTAGAGGTGATTCTGAAATATCCTCCATGTGAATCCTTAAGGTCTACTGCATTTTCAGTATGCACTGAACACATATCTGAGTATTTACGAATACAAATGAAAGAATTACTGCGATAAGATACATACCATAAGAACACAATCAGAAGATGACTCTGACTGTTTTAGACCACCTCAAACCTCATTCACTTTTTAAATTATCATCACTTACACAATTCGCCCACTTAAAACCCAAAACACCCTGCTCTTCTGACACAGAGGAGCTGAACACTGAGATTGAACAAGGGGAACATTAGCCATCATTTCAAATGCAGGAATAATCACTAGAGCTTTTAAATCAAAAAAGAAAGGGAATATTACTCTTTCTGGGATGGAGGAGGTGGGGGAATTAAGCCTTGAAAAAAACGAAACACTCTTGCAACCAAAAGAGGCAATACAACATGCAAAGCTCTTCTTACCTGGAGAAAGACTCGCTTGGGCTTTGGATTAGCTGCATCAGAAGTGTAAGGAAAGAAGATTCCACTACAAACGAGAATCAGAGTGACTACGAACACAGTACTTAAAGTTATTAGCGTCGTTTTTGTACTTTTGACAAGGTAAATGAAGTTAATCTAGAGAATAAAAAAACCAGTCCAGTTATAAAACTGCAGCACTTAAGATATAAGGCACTACTTGTATAACTCTAAAATTCAATTATGGAACTGAAGGTACATTAAAAAGACATAATTGCAAGTACCACCTCATACAAGACGCTTCTTTTTTAATCTCAGTATTTAAAACTGAGATTTTTACAGCTGATTTATTTTATAAAAAAGGAATAAAGTGAGTACTTCCTGGAGCTTTCAAAACTTTCTTGTTTTTAAAACATCTGCCAACAAAAAAAAGCCCCAGAATCTTTCCAGGTTCTATGGCAGCAGAAAAAACCACAAACCTGAGTATTCTTTTTGAAGTTTGTACATGTATTGTTCAGTCATACATTACACCTAGAATGAATCTGCTCGAAATTCAGCATTACATTTCGTATTTTACATCAGTCTTTACTACATCATCATAGAGCAATATAAGCAGTGCTTCAATGACCTTTCTTTGACTAACACAAACATGGAATCTTTGACACATTTCCTAGAACTTTCCAGTAACATTTAAGATATTGTCAAATTATCACTAATTTCTAGTATTAATTAAAAAAACCTTCTTATTCTAAACTCTAGAGAAAGTTTAATGGTTTTAAACAATATTTACAAATTCTACTTACAAAATACGAAGACAGGATCATAGTGAAGATAACAATAAATCCTGCCAACACCATATCTGGTGGAATTTCTGAACCACTTCGTCCCATGACAGGTGTAAACATTTCAAATACAGTCCAACTTAGATACAGCATATACAGATAAGGAACAAACATCCCCAGCATGTACATCACAATGAACTGTATTGTGGCACCTGTAGGGAACAGGAAACAACAAAAGACAAAAGAAGTAAAGCTGAAAAGGACATAAACACGCAGCTTTACTGATATATCCACAATAGCACTGCAAGGCCCAATACACAATACTGGTCCTCATCCCTGATATGCATATGAAAAGATCTCATTTTGCATAGCCAACACTAGTGTAACTTTCAAAACCACCACAAAATTAATCTTGTATTACAAAAAAAATTTTAACATGTTTTCTGTCCCAAGCATTCCTTAAATATTACAGTATTTTTTATGAACCTTAACTGTTCATCAAAATTTTGATCGCTTGTTAATATACCCACATACTGCTCTTTTAACCTGAGACATGGGATGTTTTTCAGTGTATTTTTTTAAAGCTTCTCACACTTTCAAACTGTCTTAAGTTCAAGAACACTTCTTTCATTACAAAAGTGTGACTTAGTTAATTTGACTATTCAAAGTCAATGTTTGCAGTTTCTTTTGCCTAAATAAGAGTAAGAGTAGAAGTTTTTAAATACCATTTCCACCCCTCAAAACCAATACCTTTTTGGCTGAATTCCTTGTGGATCATCAGCTTAGTGAGTAAAGGAAATGCTACCCACAATGTACAAATGAATGCTGAACAAAGGCCCATCTGAGTCATCACAGCCAATGCTATTGACCAAATCATCAATGAGGCATCAAAAAAAACATCTCCCAGGTACTGCTCATTCATATTCTGTAACAAAAAGCAGTAAATACATTTAATTACTGTGCACATTCCATAGATCCCACCTCATGAGAACACACAGACAAATCCATATTCCTTGTATATAATTGTTTTCCTTGGGCAAAACAATTCTGACAAGCATCATCTCACCATTCTCTTACCATACAGAATTATCTGTGACAGTATATTTTTTTATTAGTTTTCTAAGTCTGCTGACACAACTTGAAAAAGATTACACAGGCTTGGGCAGAAGGAGGAAGGGAATGTACAAGTGACAATACAAAAGAATACACATGGCTAGTGTTTCAGGCAAAGAGGGCCTTTTCAAAGAAAATGTAACACATCACAAATTACATAATACTTATGTGTGAAAAAGTTATCTGTACCTCCTGAGAATGTAAACTTGTTTTTGAACAGCAGCTGCTAACAGACTTCTTACACAAGCACTGTTATTAGTGCAGAAATATTATACTGGTGCCTTTGTAGGTCATGCCACAAGCTGTCACTTCAGAAGTCTGCTTATTAAAATACGTTATTTGTTTTGAATAAAAGACATCATACGTGAGATAACACCAGCAATGTTTCAGGGAAAAAAAAAAATTTAACCGTAAAAAATGTAATTTGCTTTGGTTTTGGTTTTTTTTTAAGTTACATGAGCAATGCTGCAGTGTTTGCAGTGCAAAGTTCCGATCTGCAAATCCTGCTTGTAGCAAGAAGGATTGCTTGCATGAACAACGGTTATCAGAAAGCACCTACTTCAGTTCTGGGGTGACAAGAAAAAAAAGAAGGAGAGCGAAGAAACATAGAAGTTGCCAAACCTATTTCAAAACATAAAGCTTATCAACTCACAAGTTGTTGAGCCATGAGTAGGCACTGCCTCTGATAGCCAAGGAAGAGACTGGCTTCCAAAATTTTTATGCAACTTCTAAGTAAAATGCAAGTTACAGAAACAACATTAACGATACACTGTAGTGCAAGCTACAGCATGCTACACTTTTGATTTTGAGATGGCTGATCTGATGATTAAGCAATCAGTAGGTATGAAGGAGAGCCAGAGCCTGCAATGTCTTAACAGCTAATGAAAGTATCAGCCAGCTTATCCAGAAGACTGGAAAACTGTAACAATGCATCTATTTTATAAATGGCTCATCTCTTCCACAAACGGATAACACCAAATACATATATTTGGTAACATACATGTACCAGTTAACACTCCCCTTCCCCAAAAAATTTTTAAAAACTCTACTTCCAGAGAAAGACATGATGGATCCTCTCAGAACTTTTCATAAGATGAAAATTCACCAAATGTCACAAAGTTCTTAAAACTTTTTCAAACATTTGTATTTGCCTGTCAACTAAGGCTTCCTAAATTCTCTTGTCCAAAACCCACACAAATGGCTGAGAAGATAAGTAACAACAAGCTGAATGACTAATTATTACTGCACCTAAAACCTCAGCCTAGAAGGCCTGAGTAGTCAACTTCTGCCCTGGAAGAGTGTCATCTATCAGATACCTCAAGACACAAAACCATATGGGATTGTTACAATTTATAATTATGAAATTATTACACAAGTTAAATCACGGTAAGTTCATGAAAAAAATCCTAAGCAAAACAAGTAGACAGACAGTAATCATGACAAATGACAGCAATGGAAAAGTAACACACACCAAATCCTCACTGAGCCTTGCAGGGGCCTAAACGACTTTTACCTAATGCAGAGAAGAACCAAGAGCTCTGTTCCATCTCCAGCTGTGCTCAGAACTATAAATCAGAATAATCATGGAATTGTTTAGGTTGGAAAATACCTTTGAGATCACGTGAGTCCAACCTAGGCCTTGCATTGCCAAGGCCATCGGTACACCATGTCCCTAAGTGCCGCATCTACACATCTTTTAAATACCTCCAGGGATGGTGACCCAACCCCTTCCTTGGGCAGTCTGTTTCAGAGCTTGATAACCCTTTCCATTACGAAATCTCTCTTAATATCTAACCTGAACCTTCCCTGGCATAACTTGAGGCCATTTTCTCTTGTCCTGTCCCTGGCTGTCTGGGAGAAGAAACCAACCCCCACCTGGCTACACCCTCCTTTCAGGCAGTTGTAGGGAGTGACAAGGTCCCCCCGAGCCTCCTCTTCTCCAGCTTAAACAACCTCAACTCCATCAGCTGCTCCTCACAGGACTTGTGCTCCAGACCCTTCACCAGCTCCATTGCCCTTCTCTGGTCTTGCTCCAGCACCTACATGTCTTTCTTGGAGTGAGGGACCCAGAACTGAACACAGGATTTAAGGTGTGGCCTCACCAGTGCCAAGAACAAAGGAACAATCCCTGCCCTGTTCCTGCTGGCTGCACTGTTGCTGATCCAGGCCAGGATGCCACTGGCCTTCTTGGCCACCTGGGCACACCCTGGCTCATGTTCAGCTGCTGGCACCAGCACCCCCAGGTCCTTTTCCTGTGGGCAGCTTTGCAGCCACTCTGCCCCAGCCTGTGGCACTGCCTGGGGTTGTTGTGACCTAAATCACAAAGGCTCCTGCCTTTTTTTTGAAGCAGCTCCTAAAGGTCAAGGCTGTCTTAAATCACATAGCTCTTACCTCTCTGATTTAGCAGAACAATCCCTTATGTTTACATGAAGCAATTTTTTACAGCAACATTTTAGATACTGAAAACTATTCGCATTTTTTTAAATCAGCTCAAAAGGTAGGTCTTCCACAGATTAAACACCTCATTGCCCTTCAACAATAACAACAAAGTCTTGCCCACCTTGTAGAAGAACTTCTTGGCTAGCATGTGCACAAGAATGAGTTTAGCTGCAGCTGCAGTCCCATAGAGAGACACAGAAACATAGAAATGGGTGTACCAAGAAAGAGCCCGTCCAATGATGGAGACAAACACTGCCACCATAAGGACTGCCACCAGTGTGCACACCCAGCTTGTGAGGGTTAAGCTGAATGCAGTAAATAACTTCTTCAGGTTATGAACAGCTATGAAGAAGAAAAAAGAAGTTTCATTCAACACCTGTGTATTCTACTGCAGACGATCATCAAAATTTTAATTACCCCACAGTGTAACTACTTTAATGACCAAAATTAAGGGGTCCCCTGTGAAGACATCTTAACAGCATGGTTTACATCACTTAGCCTGTTTCTGTGCATGTCTACTTGCACACATCTCCACTGCAAGGTTTATTCCCAAAATACTGGTGTGTTTTGTAGATTACAGCTTTCGTGATAGCAAAACCTTTACTAGGGAACCAATGAAGCCACAGTTCCATTTTTAGGTATACAAAAAATACCCAATAAAAAACACAACAAAAATAACAACAAAAACCCCAAACCAAAACAAGAACAACCCCCTCTGCAAAAAAAACCCCACCAAACCAAACAAACCACCAAAAAAACCCACCCCAAAGCCCCGTCCCCACAAAAAACCCCCAACAACAAAAAATTTGAGTTGTTTTTCTTTTAACATTTTCTTACTCCAAAAATGTTTTCTGGATTTTCAGGAGGAGATCGGTGTGTTTTTTTAAGGTTTTTTAACAGGCATGTTCCTACACATACTAAAAAGGTCTAATTAGAAGATTTAAGTTGGTTTACACTCTATTAAGCTTTGCTGTCATTTTCTCCATTTTTTGTTTTCATACTCTATAGACAGGCAAACATGATTCTGCCACCTTATCTGAATTAACAGAATTTTCAAAAATTATATGGCTACAAGGCAATTTTTTTTCAATACCCAGATCTTTAAAAGATTTAATTTTAATCTTCATGATATGATAAGAGACAAAATCATGATTCATAAATGCTAGACATCTAAGCCTATCATATTCTTTCACCATCACAAATATTCAGATGAGAGACTTAAACACAAAGCAACTCCTACGGCATGCTGCACACCTAAACTTTATTTCTGAAGTTCAACTGAAGAGATGCCGTAATGGCCTGAACACATTTTCACCTACACTTCTTCATTTAGGAATTGCTAATTGCTAAAGAGTAATGTAATTAAAAAAAAAAAACAAAACCGTAAACAACCTAGACTTACCTCTGGGTTTTGGCTGTAATACTTTTTTGCTTAAATAAAAAACAGCAATTGCTGCTGTAATATAGTTCATAATTGTGCCAACACGAGCAGGATAGGCCAGGACAAATAAACCAAGTATATCAAAGAATACAACATTTCCATGTCGATACTCAAAAGATTTAGCCAACTTTTCTGATGTTGCTAGGTATTTTAGGACAGCTAGAATATTGTCACCTATTAAAACAGTAGATACACAATATAATTATATCAGGGTTGATAAATTACCACACACTATTTATTTTTTACTATAACCATTCTGAAAAATTGTATAGAAATATCCTCAACAAAGACATGAACACAAATGATTATTCTCAAACAGGTATTTGACAGTACACACAGAATAGGGTTCTACATGAGTTAATCTATCCAGCTATCAAAATAAGTATACTTGGGAATTCTCATGCACTTAGACACCATTGCAATGGAGAAACAGTCAGGCTTTCAGCCCATAACTTCTTCTACACTTCTGATATTTAGCACCGGACTTGAAGGCTAACCCATAGAAGAGTTTATAATTTCCCAATCATCATCCCAACCATAATTTCTCCTCACCACTAAGTGACCCCTCCAGGTTTCAATGTCTATCAATTACCTGCCTTTCTTTCCCTCCATGACTCTAAAGAAAAGGCCACTATATTCCTTTGTAGCCTATAGGCACCAACCACCTTTTCCTTTCCCACAGTACAGTCAAAACACGGTAAGCAAATGAGAACAATCATTCTCAACTTTCATTTAGCTTTCACTAGACAATTAGAAGTTCTTACTGGCTGTAAAGTGTCTTTTTTTTTTTTTTTAATCTGTGATATGTTTAGGAGGACAGGCTCTACATAAGACCATCATGACTACAATCATCTTTCCAACAGGAATTTAGAAGTGTTACTTTCTGTCCTGCAGCTAAACTGGTGTAAGGAAGTGTTTAAAAACCATATTCATGCTGGTCATCTAAGTTGGCTTGTACATAAGCTTAAAGAATGAATGGTCAAAATCCTGGAGACATTTAGGATTATGTTAGCTTTTCCTGGGAAATTAAAGGTCTTCATAGTTTTCTTCACTGTAGTCTGTCTAATGAGCACAACCTGTTGCAGAAAATAAATCCTGTTTATCCAGGATTTATGTGGTGTGTGCTACCACATAAGTTTGACTGAGATCTACTCTAATACAAAAAACCTCTGCTGGCAGATCAGTCTCTACGCCACCAACTTACTCAAAAGCTTCTGATGAGAAACATTAACCAATAACAGGACTTAATAAGATAAAAGGAACACAAATGCTGAACAGTCAGGTATCAACGGGCAGTAAATAACTTTGATTTGAAAGCAACTGTGGAATCTAATTGATATCACTGGGTGCTGATAAAGTTTATCTTCCCAAATTGACCAAATATATTTCTTTTGTATTTAAAAGATACGTATTCAGTTAATTCTTTGTTCTTGAGAACACAACCAACATGTACTAAATGGGTAATTAAAATTATTAATTTATCACTACAGCAATCTTACAGCGAAATGAAAAAGCAACAATACTACTCGATGGTAAATTACTGAATTAAAATACCAACCTGCTCTCTGAATGGAATCTGTCAAAATTCTGTCTGACGTGTCATATTCTGTATGATAAATGTAGCCATTTTCAATAAAAGCCAAATCTATTCCTACAGAAAGAGAAGCAGCATTTTTTAAATCTATGCAATCCTAAAACCCCAAAACAAATAAAGTCTCCCACGTACTTCACAGAAAATGGTGCTCTACTTTGTAACCCAGTCATTATCCTCAGAGATGAACAAAATAGCCTTCTTTGCAGGAGTAAAACTAACTGGACTTCCATTGTCTTTAAAACAGAACAGCTTTAAAACATTTTAAAGTATTGGTCCTTTCGTATGTACTGATTCCCATGACATCTCTTGCAACTGGAGAAACACATGGAAACACCAGATCATCTCAGCTTCAGAAAAGATGTACGAGGTGCTTGCCAAATGTTTCCTTGCAAAGCTTCAGTAAATGTTTATGCTGAAAAGTAGTAAAAAGCAGCACTGTGAAACTACAGATCACCTTCTCAAAAGACCAGGTGCGCTCTTTGTACTTCTGATGTGTAAACAGCTTTTAGAGAGTTGGTCTGAAAACCCTTCACTTCAAAGTCCAAATAATTTCTTCAAACAAACAAAAGCATTTACCAAAACCCAAAGGTTATTCTGCTTCATTAGTTACACATTCAGTGTATCCCATTCACCTGTTCAGCTGCATATGCAAAAAGCTGCTATCTGCAATCTAAATTCTCACAATTTCTGGCAAAATAGGTCTCAATTCTGAGGAACAAACCAGTTTTTTAACTCAATTCTTTTTTTAATCTGTTTATAAAAAACCCCCAGAGGTCAGTGAGAAATCATTTACCACCCAGGTACGATTCTGAACAAAGAACACATTGTATAAAATCAGCTACTTTAGTTTCAGGCTAGAAGTGTACTTCAGAACAGTACAGAATATGCCAGAACAACTGCTTTGTACTAACAACCAATTCAGAAATATCACTTTTCTTGGAAGTGACTCCAGTGACAACCTGTCCTGGACAAGAAGGACTTTTCAGAAGTTTACAGTCTTTTGAATTGTGTTCACACTGAGTGAACGCTTCACATTTCTTTCCCACTGTTCATTCTCAACAGAAAGAACGGCAAACTGTAAACAGATCAGCAAAACTAAAAAGCTTCTATCCTGTGCTCGATTATGGAAAAAAACAAACAAAACCCACCAAAATCCCCCAAAAACCAACCAACCAAATCCCCCAAACAAAACACCACCACCAGAAAGAAAAAAAACCCAAAACACAACAATCAAACAGAAACAACAAAACCAACAACAACAAAAAAATCCCCCAACCAAACAAAACCCAAGGGTAATGAAAATGCATTAATGACTATTCACTATCTCTAAAAAAGATTATTTTGGTTTATCCATTAAATACAGACATTTCATTCCTGCAAGTACATAATTAGCATCATGTACCAAAATGTTTCGAAACAGAATATTTAATAGCTGCTAATTCCTGGAGTATTTTCCTGATTTTCAGGACACTTTTCTACCATGTGGTTTCTTTCTGGAAAACACCAGTCATCTAAACACATTCCTAGCAAACTGTGTGACAAACTCATCTAAAAACTCTTTCCTTAGGAAAGGAGCAGGAGAATTCCCTCCCAGTGTGAGAAACAAACCAAATTTGAGGACCTTCACACAGTCAACAGCAGAACAGTATCCTCGTTATAAACGTAGTAGGTATTGACATGTCTTTTGATAACATACCTGGAACATTGCCAAAATCCCTGTAGATACGGAAGTCTGTATCTGCTGGGATAATGCCACTCTGAAATATTTCCTGTGCCACCACAGAGGCAAAGGGATGTTTGGCTGCAACTACATATGCGTGTACCAACCAAGGGTTCTCAGGTCCTAACAAAAGATGAGCAGAAAGTTCACCGCAAATAGTTTTTGAACTTCAGTTAGGATATGCATCCTCATGGTAACAAATAATGCAAAGTAACTCACTGGAGATTTAACACTGTTGCCCCACAGACTATATAATAAGTACAATTGGGTTGGCTGAATGACTCACACTTCAGAGAAAGAATTAGCTACATTTGGGGGCAAAAAACCCAAACCACTGTTGCCTCCTGTGTTCAGTGACAGAGCAGATAAGCCACGTCCCAAAAAGACCCAGCAATAATGAAGTCACAACCTTTAGCTGAACTCCCAATCCATCATGTATGTATCACACATCAATACTGTTGTTTAGAAAAAAGTCTCTCCCCTAAAGCATTCAGTGCATGTAAACAGCTAAGCAGCTTCAGCACTACAAGAAAGTCTGCACTCCAGCTAGGATGGAGCACAGGTCTAACTGCAGCCTACAAAACACAGAACTTTTGCTGCTTCCTGAGCATGAGATGGAATTCTAATGCCACAATCTCCCTGCAAAGATTTTGAAAGAACTGGTGTGAAAAATAAATAGAACATATGAAACTATGAGTATTAAGAGATATGTGCTATCCAAATGTTTTTCTCCTTTTTACCTTGATGCAAAAGGGAAACACAGCTTCTACTATTCTGCTCTACACAGGCTTCCTACCGATGAGGCAACTTCTATGGCAGTGCTTTAGCCTGGAAGTATCTAAAAACTGAGAACAACTTAATTGCTGCAAAGGCCTGGGAAAAGGCACAGAAATTCTCCTATCTTTTGCTTATGAGTCACTTTCGATACTCCTTCAAGTCTGCATCATTTATTACCAAATTAACCTTGTGTAGAAATTGGACACAATGCAAGCTCATACCTGTTTGAAAAACAAGTTCTTTTCCTCCTACACCTGCTGCCTCCAGGTTAATAAAAGCTCTGATTGACTTGGCCCACTCATGTTGTGTAATGAAGCCATGACTAGCCTTGATGGGAAAACAAAAAAATATAGGTCAAATATCTACCAGACAAGCCTAAATGTTATTTTCTGTCATTCAAGTTTGCATATAACTCAAGACTGCACAAGGCAGATAACACAAACAGATGCAGAAAATACAAGTCTTATACTTAAACTAATACAGTCAATATTCTTAATCCAAGTGCATTTTTCTCTTTGAAATCATACACATTTTCCTCAGAAAAGACAGGTAATTAATGAATATTCCAAGAGATAAACACAAGCCATTATCTTTCCTTTGTTAAGAGCTTTAATACGCTGCTTTGATGTATAATTTATAATTCTGGCATATTCTCACCTGCAAAATATTTTCTTCTGCACCATTAAATAAGAATATGACAGCATGCTGCAGGGACTCCGATGACTTGGAAAGTGTGTTAAGTATTTCAAGCATCACTGCACAGCTAACAGCATCATCACTGGCACCTTAAAACAATCAGCAAAATAGTAAGGCTTACAACAAACACACAGACTTGCAACAAAGACAAGAGAAGAAAAATGGTTTATGCTGTTTCAGAATTCACACCTTTAAAAGCCTCCATAAGGTATACATTACAATAAAAGATTTTCCTGATCAGATGCTTTTCACCACCCTTCCTTCTTTGCAGAAACCCCTTTCACTCTAAGCTCAGTAATCTGTCCTCTTTGAGTTCCTCATCCAATACTACAATCTCACACCTTCTCGCACACCCCACTGGTTTTTTATCTTAAGTATCCATCTTTTAGTCAAGGCCTTCCATTTTCCCAGTTCCCTCACTTTGGTGCAAGCTGTAGCGCCTCCCTATCCTGCTCTAATAAGTAAAATTTGGGAGAAAACAGAAATTAAAACTCATTCCTCTGGGCCTGGGTTACACACGTGATGCTGACACGCACTGAGATGCTGACAATGATGTGGTCAAGCCTCAGCATGCTATTTAGGTACAGTTAGCTGCTCAAAATGTGCAATTTACACATAAAAGAAAAAAAAACAAGCAGCTTTTCCAAAGCTTGTCACCACACAAAACGTAAGACATATCTGCTATGAAATGGACATATTCCTGATACAAACATGAATCTTAATCTAGATTTTAGCTTTAGTTTATTGCATGGAATAAATAAATTCAAGACCTTTCCAATGCACCATTCTCTACTCTAGTTCTCAGAAATTACTGCCTTGTTCTGACAAAAGCTTTCCATAGATCACCACCCAATTACCTGATTTAAAGCCCTGATCGTCACAGATTTTCATTAATTTCACAGAATATTCTGAGTTGGAAGAGACCTTAACTGCTATCCAAGTTTATCAGTAGTCTGCTTTCAGCCACACTGAGTTCTTTTATCTAAAATGCTGTTTTGAAAACTCAGCAGAGGAGTATAGTTTCCACTGACATTAGTAATTTACTTGCCTTACTGTGAGGCTAAGAAAAATAAAAGTTATTGGCTTCAAGAGACGTACAGATTTACATCTGATAAAAGCAGCCATGTAGCCTTAGACCGTTAACACAAACTTGCAGAGAAAATATCCCCCAGTACTTCATACAAAACAAAACTGACAGGAGGTCGTAACAGATTTTATGGCAGATATTGCCAACCTAAAAAAACCACATTATGTCTGTGATGATAATTTCAAAGATGCTTTTGCCATCGAGTTTACCAGAAAAGAATCAAACAGGCCATACAAACTGAAGTAGAATCAGAACAAGAGACACATTTTAGGACTTTACGGTTTATGTTTTTCCTTCACAAGGAACACAAGCTTTCTAAAACTAATGATTGACTGAGTCTTGCTTCACACATTTTGTGTATGCAAGCATCATAAGCGGATTATATTTTATTACCGGATTTACAAATATATTACTCACTGATCTTTGAGACATACTAATTCTGGTTAAAAGCCCACCTTTTTGGTAATGGAAAAAAGGCTGTAAGCAAATAGTTAAGAGAAATATAGGAGAAGAGAAAACAAAAGGCTTAGGTAATGTGCAAGTGGCATACTAAGAAAACAAAAGGCAGAGCAGCTCCTTGCCGCAGTAAAGGGTTAGGCTGCTTTGTGATTAAGAGCAAGCACACAGGCTGATTCCCAGCTCCTCTACAGATTTCTGTAAAATCCTATACAAACCACTCTTATTTTTTTGGCACTTCTGTGCAAGGTTGGTGAAGTATTTTAGTGTCTGAGGAACTGTAAAGAAAATAATTGATGTAAACATAATCCTGTTTTATAACCCACAGAAATCAACACACAATTTACACAGGGCATCAATTTGAAAACAATTTTTAATAATCACAGTACTATGCTTGTTAAATATTCTAAGTCTAGGTAGACATACATAGACTATATATACAGTAATTAGCATCTCTGCAGTTCCTCCATCACAGAGCATGTATAATAATCATGAATTTATTAAGTGTAATTTGGAAACTCATGTTGCCGAAATATGATTGAGGAGAAAGAGAAGTTCTGTATACTATCTGTTGACAGAAAAAAGGCAGAAAGAGTCCAGCAAAAGCTTTGTTTCTCTAGCTAATACTCATTTGTTTCCTTAATAATGAAGACTAGTCACATGTGCTAAAGAATACAATGTTCAGCACCAAAAAAATAAAATATTGTGTGGGATGTAAATGAAAAAACTCCAGTAAAAGCTGTACTGCTGGTGAGTGACATCTGTGGGTGTTATTCAACTGCAGTAACAGGCACACACCTGTGGCTGAGTGTTACAACAAATTTTGTGTTTTAGATCCATACCTTCCTGGCTCTGTTAAACCCACAAATTTACAAAGCAGTTTACACCCTTGCTGCAATAATAATTTAACAGGATTCGATTTATAAAATGTAGAGGAACAAGACTAAGCGAGTACACAAAACTGATAGTCAAAGTAGCCATAAAAGAGATACAGACACTACCAAGGCAACAGTACCCCAGCCTTTGATCACTACAGTCTTTTGAGACAGGAGCTTTGAACGTGGAAAGAAACAAAAAAAACCTGGCATATCTTAAGCATATCAGACTGAAAATCTGAGATACCAGCAAAAGGAGGGGAAAACAGACTGGTTAGTGGGGATGGGCATAGTCTCTGGCTAAGCACCCTGTGAAAGAAAAGCCAGGAATAAATCAGTAAAGAAGTATGAAAAGACCTGGATGATAGGTGGAAGCAGCACATGAACTATATGCATAAGCAGTGAATTATAAGAAAGGCAGACATAACCAAACCTTCCAGAAATCTAAATACGCATCTGTAAATTGCTGCCTACAGAAAGTGAGAGTGAAATTCTAAGTTTAACAGGATCAACCTGTCACTCTAAGCAATGAATTTCACTGAGACCAAACAGACTAGTTGACACATGCAGTAATCTAATGTGGCTACTTGGTATGAGAAATCCATGAGCCAAGCTCTGCGGCTCACGTAACCCACAGAAACAAGGAACAAACACACAGACCTACCCGGGGTATTTGGTACGGAATCAAAGTGACAATTGGATAACACTGCATGCTCAGCTCCATTGCGAGGTTCCAGCTTCACTACCACATTGGTTATGTTTGCATAGTAACTAGTAAAGCCTCCTAAAAAGTCAATGCTAAAGGAGCCTGTGGGCCTTTGTATGTCTACAGATATCTTGTGAGCATCCGTGCTTTCTCTTTCTATTCCCCTAATTTGTTCTAAGAGGTAGTTAACTGCAAGAACTTCGTTCTCTGGACTTCCAACTGTTCTGGGCCCAATTGCTGTAATGTTGTCAAGATATCCCCTGTAAGACATAAATTAAAACTTCAGCATCAATACATTCAACATTTAGTATGTAACTTATCTACAGCTGTAACATTTTGGTACATGGCTCTTTTTCAAAACTCAAGGTAAGCAGAAAAGGCTAAAGCCAGTTAGACAGTAACTTGTAATGGGCATATAGGTCTGATCTTTACTCAGGACTCCTTAGCTTAACTACCATGATATTAAGCCAATGTACTGGCTTTCTGGTTTGAACATATCAATTCAAAAAGGAACAGAAGAGTGATTGGGAAAG
>NW_008237890.1:950467-950751 GCF_000691975.1 Corvus brachyrhynchos
TACATGCATAAATGCCCTTTCCTGAAGGTCTGAATAAGCACACTTTTACCAAGACATACACCTGACATTAATACTCTAAAATTACAGCCATAGTTTTAGTCTTCCCGACGTTTTGTTGACACAACTTAAAACTTGCAAAGAAGCTTTCCGAGACACCGTACACTACACGAGACTAACAGAACTAAACTATGGGGGACGCGCTGTTTCATCAGCTCCGAGCTCTCGCCAGGGCAAAGCATGACATGACCCCTCTGCCGGGGACCGCCACCCACCGGCGCCCCTCC
>NW_008237890.1:951145-977722 GCF_000691975.1 Corvus brachyrhynchos
AGCGGGCGTCACCTGCTCCAACCTCCCTGCTCAAGCAGGGTCATCCCAGAGCACTGGCATAGGATTTCTCCTTACTGTTCTTGAATATCCCCAGTGAGGGAGACTCCACTGCCTCTCTTGTTTTAGCGCATAGTCACCCACACAGTAAAATGTTCTTCCTCATGTTCAGGTGGAAGTTCCTGTGCATCATTTTCTGCTCGTTGCCTCTTGTCCTGTCGCTCAGCACCACTGAGCAGTGCCTGGTCCGTCCTCCGACACCCTCCCTTCAGACACTTGCAGACACTGATGAGCTCCCCTTGCAGTCTCATCTTCCTGAGGCTGAACAAACCCATGTCTCTCAGCCTTTCCTCATAAGAGAGATGCTCCAGTTCTTTAGTTATCTTTGTTGCTCTCCACTGTACCTGCTCCCGGAACTCCATGTCTCTCTTGTCCTCAGGAGCTCGTAACTGGGCACAGCCAGTGCAGCTTAGGCCTGTGTCTGGCTACACACCGAGGCGGGGAAGCCCTCAGCAGTGGTTTCCTGTGGAGAATGGTGGCCCGGCAGCAGTGAAGCCGTGAGCCCTCTGTCCAGCCACAGCTACAGGGTGAGCATCTACTTGACCCTGCTTGCCCCGTGCATTGTGTGCTGCATTGCCTTGCTTGTGAAGGTGTGGAAGGCTTTTCCTGGTTTCCTGCTTCTTTTGGTTGGTTGGTTGTTTGGTCTGGTTTTCATTAAAACAAAGTTCACAGAAGTAAAAGTGGTGCCACGTAGGGGAGCAGCAGAGTGCCACAGGGCAGCACACCAGGTGCCTCACAGAAATGAAGTCACACCACTGGTGGTTCTGGCTGGGTTTCCCCCTCCATTGCATTGTATCTTTGGCATTTCATAGCTGTAGCACTGCCCAGACTGGAGCTCAATTAGGCTGGGGTGCAGAGCAATAGTGCCAGGAGGTGCTAGTGAATAGCAGCTTCCAGGGTACTCATGCCAAGGAGAGAACCTTTGAGGATGGGGCCCAAGCTGTGACGAAGACTGTCACTCATGCAGCACTTCACACCATTCTCCCGGGAAGAAAACACGTCTGCCTGCTCTCACACTGCCTTTGAATGATGGCACAGACCTCTTTGGTGGTCATTTTCCCTATCTTTACCATACTGCTTTCCAATGTACTTCACCATGTTTTAAGATATCCTGAAAGATACTTATTTTTGATGCTTTGTGACATAATCTGGAAACAAAATATGTAATGAGGTGATCTAGAGAAATGGGAGTTTTAATAAATCCAGTGATGCAGATAAACACTGAACACTGCTGCTTTCTACCCTGCCCTTGTTGCTAAATGAAAACTAATAGGATTTGCAATACCCTTTGGAATTAAAAAGTCTGAAAAAGTGGTGAACTGAAAGGTGATGACTATGCTCTCTGCACACCCCAGGTGCTTTAGGAAATTTCCATACTCAGGCTTAGTGAGTTTTCTCATTTGCTTCACTGCATACTCAGTACAGACAAGGTTATTCATGACAATTTATGATTTACAACTCCAGATTATGCTATGACCCAGTAACATAGTTCTGGGCTGAGAGATTTGGTTTATTCTGTTTTGTTCAGTTTTTTTTCCTTTCTGCTTTTGTCTCACCTATGTTACCTCTCTCTTCACAAGCAGACAAACAAACCTACAGATTAGGTCCTCAAAAGCAGATTTTACATTAGAAACTACTATGAAAAATTCCAGTATACATTTTTTCTTAAAAATACCAACGCATAATTAGTCCAGTGAAAGGCTTGCAACACAAATAACAAAACAAAACAAAAAAATAAAATGTGATCCCCCAATATGGAATGGAATGGAAACTGCCCGTTGAAAATGTTATATTCATAATCTGTATGATGTTAAGGTAGTATCAGAAATATACATAAGAAAATATGGTTTTAAAGAAAGCTCACTATTAAGTGTACATCTCGGTTTCTCCTTTGAAATTCTTGTGTAGGTCTTGAAGTTGTATAGAGAAGGCAAACAAGGAGTCAAATATGGACTTTCATCTTTTATTTTGATTTCATGGATAATATCATCAGTGCTAAAGTGCTAGGGGCTACCACTCCTGAAAGACTCACCTAAGCAGCTTTTTGCAGGGCCAGTTGCTCTCCAGCAACGTATTTTGTTACATACCAGTTTTACTATGCCTACATTATTGATCTGGAGCATTGTGCACAGTTTGAGAAAGAGGAGCTACACATCATTTATTTCTTTTGGCTCTATGCTTACCTGAGGATTGGAACTGTAGAAAAATTTCATTGTTTTCTTAATGGTCTTTTTCCTTTTATTCTTTGGGCAATATAGGAACGTTAAACCACCCCCAGTTAAGAAAAAGACTTGACTGTACTGGTTTTGGTGACAGTCATATTCTATAGATCAAAACAATTTTTAAAATTCTGTCAATTCAAAATTCAGAAGTAATTTTCTGCTTTAGATCAGAAAGATTTCCCATGTTTGAAAGGCCGACAGCCCTTTTATCATCTGTTCTGAGCAAAAACATTTGGGAGGGTACTGTGCGGTATGAATTAAGCTGGAATTATAGTGCTTACATGTTTTGACATGACTGTAACATCAGGGTCAAATAAATCAACAAACACAGTGCCCTTTATTGCTCTGTTAGTCTGGAATGGCCGATTTAAGATAATTGGATTTAATTTCCAATCAAATTATTCAGCATAAATTCAGTTTGACTTTATGTCAAGAAGGCTGGTGTTTAACCTAGTATCTTGCAATCCAAGCTAGTTCATTTTGTCAGCTCACAAAAGAGGAAAATCCTGTATTCACTGAGCATAAATCATACTTGTAAACCTTGTTTTACGCAGAAAAAGTAAAAAGGCAATTCCTTATCCATAAGGACTACGGGTTGGATTTGTTTTTTCTAATTTAGTAGCAGACGCAAGTTAAGTCATAGCAGGTTAACATTCTTGCTTAACAGAAAAGTACAGATATGAATGTTTTATATGCTAAGGCCACCATCAGCTATTTACGGTAAGAGAACTAGAACACTATCTTCAGAATACCATTCAGTTTTGATTAAAAATAAACAGTGATGAAGTAATAGGTAAATTGTTCCCATTGTCACCTTTCTTATTCAAATGTGACTCACTTGCAGTATTAATTTCTTAGCTTCCATTTCCTATCCATCAAATCCTCCTGCATCATTGACCGAAAAATTGAAAATCCCTTTGTTACAAGATTTCTAGTCCACTGTAGGTATTAATACATTGTGATCAAGACCCCTTTTACATTCATCATTGAGTTTTACAAACTGTTGATTTTCAAGCCCTTTCATTCTCCTACTAACCATTCTGATGGTTTCAAGTTTTCTAGTAACTTTCCTGCATTGCTAAACCAAAAGAAGTGGTATCGCGGCACCTACACCAGTGACAAATACAAAGGTAAAATCATTGCTACTCTGCAGGGAGTCAGAGATGTTTATTTGCTTTAACGTAAGCATGTTGCCACAGCTTTGAAGTGACAGTCCTGTCCAGCTGTCTTGGGAATCTGGTTCTGTCACTGCAGCATGTTCCAGCCAACCACTTAGTGTCCCACAGTTTCTCTGACAGACTAGCTTGAAATGAAATTTGGACTGAGCAGGAAATCCTGTGAGGAAGAAGAATGAGATTTTATATTCTGAATTTCCAGGGCCTATTATGTCAGCCTTTCTTTAGTGACACGTGGGCTTGGAAAAATCTTTCTTCCCTGCACAGAAAGTGGTGTTGGATCACTGAGCCTTCCTGCCATAATGGAGATCAATCTTCACTCCTCCCTCAGACACAGATCTATCATCTCTTCAACCATATATCCATCAGTTACCTCACTCCTGTAGCCACAGTGTTGTAACTAGAAGCTCATATTAAATCAATTTCCTGCCCTGTCTTCAAGGTGGGTTTTTTGGTCACTACTACTGACAGTCCTGTTCCCATCCCTTAATTGTGGCCTGGCTCTCATTCTGTGTACTGCAAGCTTGAAAATGTTTGCCTTGAAAACTTGGTAAGCATTCAGTATTGCTCTGAGTCAACAGGCATTCTTCTTCATTGTCTGTTGCCATCCTAGTCTTAGAAACGAAACTAGGAAGAATATTTTAAGACCTCGGTGCAAGAATCCATCCTTACAGAAATACAGTGTACCCTTGTGTAACCTTGTATTCAGTTCAATACAAGCAGCTGTTCACTGTGAAAACTCTTCTATACAGGCACACTTCATGCTGTCAAGGAAGGTTGCATTTCTTCTTCTTGGGCTTTATTTCTTCACTTTATCATAACTTCACAATGGATAGCACAGTGTGTCACAGGCTAGCTTAAGAAAATAGCGCAGGAAGTCTTATGAGCTTATATCCCTTAATGTCTGTGTTCTCAGCTGACTCCTTGTAAAAATCCATCCCAGGTATCAACCAGACAACATTTAGGGCTCATTTAGCCAACACATCCATCTCTTTCCTAAGGTACGAGGACAGAAAATGCCTCATTGACACTCCTGACATACCCAAGAATTGGGCATTTTCACCTTCATCTTGTAATTAAAGCAGAATGATTAAACTCTGGTCACTTATTTCAGAACAGGAAGTGGAAGGAGCCACCCATAGATGCTAGATTAATAGGGCACAGAGAGACTCTTGTTTGCATCAGCACTGTACTTAACCATTTTGTTTTGATAAGGTTAAGCAGTGCCTTTCCCTCTTCCCTGTTTAGCAGTACTCATTTTGTGTGCCCCCTCTTCTTCTTACCCTATTATTTTGTAATGGAAGCTATAATCACAACCAAGAATTACACAGAGAAAATGAACTGATTATTGCTTGTTGAAAAACAAAACAAACAACCTTTGTTTAGATGAATATACCCTCCCTTTGCAGCCAAGTCAGGCTCTATGTAACCTTCTTCCCTGTAGATACCCTGCCCCCGTTTCCATGCAGGCTGAGCATTCCCTTTGTTATAAAGGAAGGCCAGGGATTGATATTGCCCTGGAGCGGGGAGCAATCAGCACACCTGACTGTAATTTCAGGACAGAAGGCTTTTTCTTCATTTGTTGCAAGCCTGTAAAGCTTCAGTCAATATTAAACTAGTAAGAATTTGTTAAACTGATAATAGGATGGCCAGAACCCAGTCCAAAATCAAGACGCTTATTCCTCTTTATCTATTAAATAGCTCACTTTTTACAGTCTGACAGATTCTGAAAAACCCTAATCACTCGCTTGTTTGCTACCTCTTTCTGCTCTTTAGCCCCTCTGGTATCTGCCAGCTATCACTGCCAGTTATCCTATCTCCATAAAACGCTAGCAATCACCTCCTTTGTCATCCTAACTTTATGCAACTGAATCACCACCCTGGTTGTTCTTCTCTAATCACATCAAGGTAAAACTGGTTTTTTCCTTCAAGACCTTGAGTACCTCCACACTCATTCACATTTCTTACCCAGGTTCATTTAGCATCCCATGTCATCTATTTTGACAGTAATGTCAGCCTGTTTATTTCTTACATAATAGTTTCCCAATCCTTTCATCTGCTATGTCTCCTGCACACAGTCCTGAGAATATTTATGTTCAGGCTACTCATATTACATCAGTAATCACTTAACACCACAAATCAAACAGTCATTTAGATTCAGTTATTCAATCAATATTCTCTTAGTTGACAAATCATATGACCTGGTGATGTTTTATCTTGGTTTACTATCTGTTTGTCAGTGCTGTCAGAAGACTTTGGTCAGGGAAGAAAAAAAAGAGGATATATGTGATAAGAGCTGGTAGTTCCAGGTAGAGGGACAAGCATGGTTACCACCAAGGACTGATGAATGCAGGAGGCATGGTTTCATAAGGTCTCTGCCTTTCCATCTGAGCACAGCTGACTACAAGGAGACTTTGCCAGGATCTGTGTGTATTTGTGCCAGGCTGGCTTTCTACATTTGTGCAGTTTATTTAAATAAGAATTACATTTCAGAGACTTGTTTCCCACATTTTATATATACTACAGTAATAATAATAAACAGGCAATAGATAGAGATGTTGTATCTTCTTCAAAGGCAGCCCTGTTCCAACTGAGAAATCTGTGAAGAAATTCTCTGGTGGTGAAAGGGGTGAAGTAAATTTGAAATCAGGAAATTGAAATAATTTACAGCAGCAGAGAACACAGTCACTACTTTCAGTTTTGAGAATATTGAGAAAAAGGCATTTTAGAAATACATATATATCCAGCCTCTGTTTAAACCATTGCCGATTTCATTCTGTGAGTCTAGTAATAAAAGCCAAGACCCACTAACTCCTGGATGGTTAAGTATTTCTTTATGACTTGACTGGACAGCATGTAAGCATAATCTCTTCATAATCATGAATCACTGTTATTATCTGAAGTACAGATGTTCCAGGGAGATTCTCATTTCACTCTACACCAAATATTTCATGAAGCAGTCTACCTGTGAACATATTTTGTGCTTACTCAAGCACTTAAAGTGGAAGCTAACCCTTGGAATTAGTGAAAGCTGAGCTGACAAACTAGATCTGAGCAGAAGTGATTCTTCTTGCCACCTGGAATAATTTTTTTTTTCTCCAGTGTATGAATGGAAACCTGAAAGACATAAGAGTTTTCTAAAATGCTTAAATGTTGAACAAGAAACAGTATAAGCAGTATTAATACAAGTGCAGTCTACAGTTTTCTAATTTCTTAAGTAGAAATAAGAGATACTTAAATTTTATTTGTAAATTTGACATGTGGAGAAAAACAATAGATGATTAAGGAGAAGTACTGTACACAGGTGTAGCATAAAGATTCCATGTGTTGCCAGAAAACTGTGAAAATATTTTAGCCTGATCAGATGAGCAAATTCTACTATGGTATTAATTCGTAACAGTAATTCTGGATAACACAAACTAAATGGTATGAGTAAAGACTAAATGTATTTAGTAGGAAGGACTGTAGAAAATGAACATTCAGTGTAGTCCCACTAAGACCATTCTGTTTTTAAACCAGAGTCGTGACAGGCCATGATGGTATTCCTTTGCACATAATCCCCAGTAATTTCAGTGAATATAATGTTAAAAATAGTCTGATGGACTGACCAGTGAAATATTCTAGACTTTATTATTTTGTCTATAGACTTGAACTCCCATGACTATAATATAATATTCAAGGGCCACCTATATTCCAAGCATCCCGACAATGAGGAGGAAGTCAGGCAAAAACCCAGGCAGCTTGTCTGGATGACAAGCAGGTTCTAAGGGATGACAAGCAGGTTCTAGGATGAACCTGCAGGTTCTAAGGGAATGGGCAGGGGACATGGCTAAGCCACAATGTCCTATTTGAGAAGTAAGTCGTGGCAGTCTGGTGATGTTGTCAATGACTGGCAAAGGGGAAGCATAACCACTGTTTTTAGAGAAGCAGTCAGGAACACCAGAGGAACTGTAGGCCAATTAGTCACACCCCTGCGCCCAGCAACATCATGGGTCAGAATTTGGTTGGCTCATAGGGCATGTGGATACACTAATTGTATACAACTGCCATGTGAATTTCTTCTCTGGATTAAGCAGTCTCATCTGCCAAGTTTCATTCCTAGCTACTTTTTTTCTGCCTTCTGCATTGTAAAAAATGCAGAGTGAATTTCTCCAAATCGGGAAACTGCCCCAGTGTAGTGAGAGGAAGGGTCAGTTCACCAGTCTGGTTCACTGTATGAAAACCCACATGGTAGCAGGAAGGTGAAGTAGGAGTGGCAGCAACTTTTATATCAAGACTGCACACTAATTCCACTTCAAAAACTACCCCATAATTTTCCTTTGCCATGATTTTGACTTCTCCAGCCCTAAAAAATAGCTCTAGAGAATTTTCCCAGCAAAAGAAAATTAGGATGTCACCACACAAACTTGCTGGCTTCCCATTCAAATATGCCAAAAATATGAAATACATCTGTTTCTTAGTTATGCAGGTCAACTGCATATTTATACTTCCCCTTAGCACACACAAATTACCCAAGTTACTGATCAAGTCATGAAGTAAGTACACAAACATGTAAATAAAAATATTACAAAAAGCAACAAGCAACAACCCACCCTGCCTCCCCAACAATTACAGTAGCAGTACAGCCGCCACAACTTTGGTGCAAGACAAATTGGTAGGAAAGGGAATAAGTTACAATAAACTAGCAGTGAGAGCTGGGAGAGGAAAGTTTTATGAGGTCCAGCAGTATTTAACTGTGGGCCCTTAGAACTCAGGCACTGCTCTGATGTGGTGAAAGGTTCTGAACATGCATGTATCATGCTCAGGAGAGCATATTCAGGCTTCCTATAACTTCTTTAGTTGCTGCAGTCTATGTGATGCTCACTGTAGCCAATATCTGTCCAACAGCACAATCATAGGGAAGCCACAAATGAATTTCAAATTTGAATAAACATTTTCAGTAAATGCCATAGAACACAGGAGAGTTCTGGTTGGTCCAATAGTTGAGTTCAATAAAAAACGTGGACAGCAGTCCAAGGCTAGTATAAGTACAGGGCAGATACATAACAAAATCTGCCTTCCTCCTCTAGTTTCCTCCACCCATTCCTCATTTTGCTTCTCTGATCTCTAGTCAGGACAGAACTTCATTTTTCTGAATATAGGTGGAGTCAAATGACTTTTGAGGAGGGGAGGAAGGGATTCTTATAAAATCCGATGCTTATGCATTCTGAGGGAGACAGATTGGTTTGCTCAGATAGCCAGATGGTAGTTCTGGTGAGAAAGATGACCTGGTGGTTTGCAGCACAACTCATGAACTTACATACAACTGGAAGGTGAAGGAAGAGCTTTGTATCACATACAAGCCTTGGCTACCTGAATAAGGTAATTTCTTGATGCAATACTTGATTTTTGTTACTTCTAAGTGGTTGCTCAGAGCATTCAGCCCCGCTTTTCCATCCTAATGTGCTTTGTCAATAAACTGTTATAGATCATGTTAGACTGACTCCTTCTAAAACGATGTTCTGAAGTTAGAAAGGAAATGGAGAGTTAATGAAGAGTTCCTCCTGAATTTGTGTCTGAGGAGCAGTAATTAGTACGACTCTGTTGTAGTTGAGGCTCTAGTGACAGGTGAGCATCAGCCAGAGCCAGTCTGAGTGTTAGATGAAAATCATAGGGTATCTGAATGTGACACAGTGCCTGTTCCTTGCCTGAGTACCAAGGCACAAGTGTGGAGGAAGTTTCAACATAAATTACGATTGATTTCCTTGTTTCTTTCCATCTTACTTCTAATACAACCAATAAAACAAGACTATATTATTTAATCTGTTGTTAATTAATTAAAGATCTATTTTGTATTTAGTTTTATATAGTTCCTGTTTCAAGGTATCAGCCTTTGGTAAAAGTAGTTTTGTATCTGTGTATGTTAAGTATGTTTTTCTTCCTTTTCTCTTTTTTGGTAAGTCCAAATCCAAGGTAAAGTACAATACTTGTACTGGAAACCCAAACCAAATACCCATTACCAAGTCATATTTCTTTATCTCAGTGTAGAAAAACTTGAAACTTGCCTTTTTTTGTCTTCTTGGGGAACCTATATCTGTAAAGTATCACCAGCTCACAAGAAGCTCACTCAGCCTCCATTCAGAGAGAGTGAATACACTTACTTGGGGGGGTGTTATGTATGAGTTGCATTAGAACAAGAAGTTTAGGATTCATACTAACAACAGTCTTTTCTTGATTCCACCACCAAATTGTTTTGCAATGGGCAGCAAATGTATTCAACTCATTTGCTCTTTTGTAAAAAGTAAATTAGAATATGGAGCACAAGATAACCAAGTAAAACAAGTATCTGTCTTTACAAGTTTATGTGGCACCCTAAAATGCAAGCAGTGAGATAAGCATTTTATAATTTATTTTTATAATTGTCTGATAAGCTTTTTGAATCACTGACATGAATCAAAGCAGAAACAGCTTGGAGAACTTGCAGAGCATGAATAGAGGAACAGCCCCGGTGCCTCAGAATGTGCCTTTGTAGCTATCCAGGTGCAAAGATAAAGGTTGTACTCTTGCCCACGTTCCTCCTGGCAAATTTCGCCATGCACATAATGACACTACTAACAGAGCTGCCTGCTCTTGCTTATGCACACACCAAGCACAGGCTTTCCTGATTTAAGCCCCTGTCTCACAGGACACCTGTTCCAGCTGCCAGGAGAAATCTTGGAGGTAGGAGTCAGTGGGATGCTAGACAGAATGATTATGCTTCTAGGCACAGCTTTAAATTTTTGAGGGATCTTGTGTATGGCCAGGCACAACAGAAGGAGCAGTTTCTCTACAGGTCTTTACTCCTTTTTATTTAGAAGGTTAGCTCCAGGGACAAAATGAGTAAGTGAAGATATTAATACCTTACTGCTTACCATTACTCAATAGCTAAGAGCAAAAGGAGATCCTATGTAGGTTTTTTTCAGCTTAGGGTGTTTGCATTGCATCATCTTATAATAAACTTTCTCTTGCAAGTGAAGGAGGAAGAAAGCAAAGCATGGTGTCAGAAACAAGTTCCCTTATTGTAATATCTATGTTTCTTCTACCCCCTTCTGGCATTCCAACAATTCCCTATAGTATGTAGCTGCACTGCTTTCAAATCTGTAGGGCTGCTGGAAAATAACAACCTCATTAATTAATAATGCAACTGAAATAGTAATTTCATTTTGGAGTTACATGTAACAACATTGAAAGGAACTGAAGGTTGAATTCTGAGCTGTGACATAAAAGATATATTTGTCGTAAGGAAACATGCTGTTCATTTAAGTTTTGTGAGCAGTAAGGCTCAGTTTATATTCCTACTGGGACAGAGTTTGCTTAATGTAAGTGAAGGGTGCTGGGTGGTGTCAGGAAATAGATTTTATCATGCCTGTTTTAGTCTGGGTGCTGCCTGGTAAATAGCAGGATTTCTTCTATCTGACTTGTGGCACAAATCGTAATCTCTTGCCCAGGCATGTTCATGCAGAATGCAGAAATATCAGTATCACTCTACCTAGGCAGGCTCATTTAGCTTGAGTGTTGCATCCTTTTTATGTTCTTCCGGGCCTCAAACAAAATTATGACCACACTGCTTCAATTGTCAGAAGACATGGCTACAGCTTGATATAATTTCTGTATTTTCTTATAGTAACTGAGCACTAATACAAGTATTAATGCTTCCAACTTTACAAAATTTATGACCTTTGAAAGTATCAGCTGCATTTGATAACTGAGAAAACAAGCACAGCAAGATCAAACAACTTGCTTAAGGTCACTCAGAAACTGTGGGAATGAAAACCTACATGGTTCTTTCATATAGACCTCAACACAAGGCAGTCTCTCCCTCTCTTCTGGCTTTTCTAAGATTTTTTAGGATGTGCAAATGTGTCCAGTGCCGCATCAGTCCAGACCCATGGCAGTAGAATGATCTTTCTTCTGATCCCTACAAGGCTCTGATGGCTTCTTTTCCCCACTCTGCTGCAGTGATTCAAGTCCTCCTGTGATCATGTACCTCAATGGAGCACATCACAGGACTAGTGACTGCTCGTTTGAAAATTTCAAGTGGTATGGATTCCCTCATGCAGCTCATTTTTCCCAGCTGCACAGAGGGAAGAATAATTTTAAGTACAGTACATCTTCAGCTATCTCAAGTTCCCATTCTCCTCCTGAGATAGGTCTTTTTTGGTCTTCTGCGTCTTGTACAGCATGCCTGCTCAGAATTTAGTGTCCATGAAGAAACCAGAAAAATATATGAATGTTTCTCTCCCTCCAGCCAGATCCCGTGTCCTCCATGTGCTGCATGATTACTGCAAGTTTGTCACAGAACTTTTAAGGGGAAATACACTTTTTCAATTTTGTGTTTAATAAGATGTTCTTGCCTATGAATATAACTTCACAAGGATGGATGTGAACCATTTTGGCAAAAATGCTTGGCGGTGCAGGAACAATTAATATTTATAAATGCTAAAATTTTGAGGACCCTAAAATTCTTCTATCTTTGAAAATCTTCATGTCTGAATCTTTTCCCATTGTCTTCTCTCCTTTGTTCACATCTGCATGCTTCTTTTGTTTTCTTCACTCTGTACTTGAATTTTTTTTTTTTTTCTTTAATTTCTTTATTCAGTCTTCTGTCTCTTGGGGCATCTGTTCCCCAGGTAATATTTTCAGTCAAACCACTGTAATGCATGTTGTGTTTTAACTTGGTAATTACTTGTGTAAGCCATTCCTAGAATATTTTAATTAATTTCTTTAACAATGGGCCTTCTACCAATTTGCAGATCTTTTAAAAAACCTCATCACCATCACTATCACTCCAGGAAAAAAAAAAAAAAGAAAAAACACCTCAAAATCCAGAGAAGATCTGAGAATTAGAAAACATGCAGGCTAAAGACAGCAATCCACCAGACGGTGGCTATGGATGGATTGTGGTAGTGTCAGCCTTCATGGTGATGGGCCTCACTGTTGCTGTCCTCAAGACTTTTGGTCTATTCTTTGTTGAAATCCAGCAGCACTTTGATGAACTTGCAAGCACCACTTCCTGGATCACATCAATAACTATTGCTGTCTTTCATTTAGGAGGTAGGTAGTAGTGCTCCTCTAGCATTTTATTTTAATGTATTAACTACCCGAGCAAGTTTGCAAATCTTCCTTAAAAAAACCCACCTAGAAACATGTAAGGTCTAGACTTCCTTCTTCTGTCTCTATCAAAAACACAGAAAATTTTCTTACAGAAAATTGGCATTTGCTGCCTCAGATATGGAATGGGTTAATAACAGAACTCTATAGACACAGGAATCTGATTGCCTGAAAAAACATCATGTACCTAAACTCATGATTAAGTTTTGCTACAGGCTTTGAGTTAAACTCATTAGATATAATTCTAATAGCCACAGAGCTTGTTGAATCAAGCTCTTAAACCAGTTTGTGCAAGTTCACTGATCTCTCAGAGTGACTGTCACTTTTTCAAAGTACTTCAAAACATAAAGATTGTGACCCTGTCTGGCAGGTAAACCATCTGCTACCAGAATGAATGTCAGTCCTGCTTTTTTCCACTTCTCCTTTTTATCTTCACCAAGATCCCCTTTCTTTGCATGTATTACCAATCCTGTGTCTTCTTTACCCCTGTTAGTATGATTCCAAGTTACTGATCTACCAGAAGACTCCAAGAGTTAAAAAGAAAAAAAAAAAAAACTTCAGCTCACACAGAGAGAGGTCAATAAAGACATGACCATGCAAGCAGAGAGTAGGAGAAGAGAGAGTGAACTATCCCAGTTAAAGGCAGTGAGCTATGAGAACAGGTCAAATACCACATCTCACCAAATGAAGGAGGGAAAAATATGAAACATACCGCATTTGACTCAACTTGGTTGTTTAGAGAGTCCTTAGTGCCCTTGTAAACTGCATGATCCTTCACATGATGGTGAGGATTCCAAACATGTGCAGGCTTGAACTGTACAGAATTTGTGAAGTCTGCTCTGCATATTCTCATAGAGATACATGGTTGCAATAGGTAAATATCCTTACATAATAAATGCTATCATAATTTTGTTTATGAAGACACTTCATTACATAGACACTGTATAATTACATGCATCCTACTCAGTCCACACCTATCAGTACTATTGCTTGCAACTGCAGTACTTCCAAACATCAAGAGCAACTGATCTTGCTTTGAAAAATGTATTCAGAAGGAAAAAAGAGTAACCCAAAGTCAAAGTAAAAAGATAAAGTAAGTCATGAGTTGAAAAGATTTTATCAGTTCCATAAACTGCTATCCTTGATGCTTGCTTTACAGTGTCAGATGTAATTAACTGAAAAAAAACATTGAAAAACCTGCTTCACAGGCCACAGAAATTAATAAATGGTAATCTATCTATTTGGTTTACAAATTAGACATATCACTGACACATTGTGATACTATTTTGTCACTCAGGCATTTGAACTTCATGAGAAGAAAAAGCCACCATAGGAGGAAAAACCTTGAAGTCCTGTTTCAGTTAGGTTTTGTTTTGTTATAACATATATTTACATTATATAGGAATGTATCAAGGAATACAGCTTAGGACACATTAATATCAAGTATAAACCAGCAAAAACTTATTTGCCTAGTCAAGTGTGAGGCCAGCCTACTTCAAAAAAGGCAGCTATAATTTTCAGCAGAAACTGTTTTTCATCCTTTGAAATACTTTGAAAATAATCCTCTTTCAGTGAATAAAGCTTGATGGCCAAACATTCCAAACCCCTTCTGTATAGTAGTTTATAAATGTCTCAGGTCAATACATAATTGTCCTCATCTTCTCCTGCCTTTGCTTCATTTATAGGGACCACAAGACTTCCTGATGAAGATCACCTGAGCCTCCAGTTCTTTGATCATGTTTCCATGCCTGGCTTACTCTTTCTTAATATGTATCTCTGGGAAACCTTAAGTGTCATTTGGCGTATTTGGCAGTATGAAGGATGATCACTGAATTATTATTTTTTCCCATTTGGATCCTTTCAACAGCAGGTCTGTTTCTTGTGTCGAAGGAGAGCATGTGCTTCCACTCGCAAGGTCTGCACTTGCAACAGGCTGTTCAGTTTACTAGAGCAAGGATTCTCCCCATCACCTTGACCAGCCTTCTCTTGGTACTGATGTACACCTCCCAACACCTTTCTCTTTGCACTCTGGTTGTCATCCCTTTCCATTGCTTGTACATTTTCTGTGTGTTGCCCTTACCCTTTCAGACTCTGGAGTCCAGCTGTTTTACCCATTTCCAGTTCTGTGGCCAGCTTCTTTCTTTCTCTTGCTACCCCATGTTTAATGTCTGCCTGTTTATTCTTATTTGCTATTTAAAAATTGAGTTTTGGTAGTATTCCTGCTCCAACTACAGATCTTTTTCTTGTCTTCAAGCATTTTCATGGAAGTTATCCTGTGTCCTTGCTGGCTGCTCTCTCCTAATCATTGTCTTCCTACTTATTTCAATTTAGAAGCCTGGTCCTCGTTAACGGAATTCCGTTTTATGCACGAGCTCCAGCTGCCAGGATATTTAACACATTGTAGGGAGCTGGTGGTACTTGGGAATCCCCTAGTGGCCATGGCTATTTAAAGAAATCCTACGGCCTTGAACTCAACTCTGCGATGCTGATGGAAAAACAACCAGGCAGTAAAACTGATCCTTAATTAAGCAAAAATATGCCTGACATTTCAGGTGCTTCCAGACAGCGACTAGAGACCAAAGCAGCAGCTGCACATCAGATCTGTACCGCCTGCACCTTTGCCCTTCTGTTGAAGAGTCTCTGCAGTCTCTTGAGAGAAACTGTACCACTAAAATAATGATTTAAGAAATGAACTGCCAATTTTCTGTAAAAACAATAACCACAAAATAAACCCTAATTTTTGGTCCTTTATAAACTTTTAAAATTCCATTAAGGGTTGATTTTTGCAAAATTCTAGAAAACAAAAGTTAGTTTTCTCCAGAAAGTTTTCATGCCAACCACATCAATAATATATTCTCAATAATACAGTTTTTATAGATGAACCTATAGATTCTATGGCTGAAGTTTCTGCTAAAACAGTCCATGAGGTTCTGTCGTGTTGGTAGTTGTATACCTACATGAAAATCAGTAGAACTGTCCTACTATAAGGAAGGCACTAAAATGCTCTTCTCTAACAGCAAGGATACAATTTTGAAATTTTGATTGACCTCCTACCCCATCCAGCAGAGTTAAGGCTGTTTGTGTCAAGCATTATAAGGCTAGTCCTCCTCCAAATGTTTTATTTATTTGGCTGTGTTAATCAGATTATTGTTCCTAATGTATTTTTCTTTCTCCAATTTTGCTGCTGATCCAGCCCCTGTTGCCAGTTCACTATGTGTCCAATACACCCATCGGACAGTTGTGATCACTGGAGGACTTCTGGCTTTTTCAGGAATGGCACTGGGGTTTTTTGGATTCAACATGGTCTGGATGTATGCAACGACCGGCTTCCTACAGGGTATGAATTTATGGCTTTATGGCTTTCTTCCAACAACATATTATTTGAGGGTGCTAGTGGTAGGAGTTTTAAAATCTGGTATCTATCTTGATTTTATGAGCAGCTAGAACCAGCAATGCTCTTTAAAAGAGATTTCCCTCCCGTCCCACTCTGGAAATAAGAATTTGTACAGGAAACCTGCAACAATGAAGATGACAAATAGATGCCAGTAATTTGGACCTGCAAATGATATGCAAGCAGAAAATTAAGTATTTTGTTTTTCATTCAGAGACAAGAGCTTTGTGAAGGTTTAAAGAATCTTCATAAAGGGTGCTGAAGTTATAAGACATGGAGATTTTGTACTTTCTATCAACTTATCTTATGTTTTGAACAAAGTCCCAGGCTTCCATTTGATTCCAATCCTTTCCTTTACTCCAGGCAAAACCAGGCCAGAAAATTGTCTCCAACAGCTAGCAGATTTTCCTGGAACAGGAAGCAAAGCTAGCAGGGAATAATATAAACCATTCTGAATTCCATACTGGATGCCTGAGAAAATGTCTGGAATTTGAGCCCGTTGGCAGTCCTGGGCTGCGGAAGTCTAGGGAGACATCAAAATAACTCTAAGTTAGAGCAGGTTTTAAGTTTGCTCAAAGCAGTCGAGCGAGAAAATGAAGAGCAAACAGAGGCAATACACCAGCTTCCTTCATGTCCTGCCTCGCTTTCTACCCTGAACACAGCTCAGCTTAACCTGCTGGTCTGACCTAGTACCAACCTTAGCGCAGACAGCATGGACACTGAGATCTGTCTAGCTTCAACCCTATGACCATGTGATTTCTCATGCACTGACAAGGCTGTGAAACCAACTTCTTCTTTTTTTTTTTTTTTGAAGTGAGAATGTAATAATGTATATACTTCATGTTCCTGCTTTTTCGCTTGAATATATACAACTTACAGAATATAACATCACAAATATACTCTTACATCTAATCCAGCTAAGCTCATGCTTCTGCTAGGCAAAAATGTTTTCCTTCTAACACTTTTTAACTTTACAAACGTAGGAGCACTGACTGCTTTAATGTCCACCTTCACAGAATACCTCAACAGTGTCTAACCAGTGCTATTTCTATTGGTGATTTTCAGGTCTTGGCATTTCCTTTTCGTGGACACCAGCCATTAGCATTGTTAGCCACTATTTCTCCAAGAAAAGGGCTTTGGCCAATGCTATTGCCAGTGCTGGAGAATGTGCCTTTGCATTCACGTTTGGGCCATTTTTCCAGTGGTTGATTAGTCAATATGGATGGAAAGGTGCCCTCTTGATCATAGGTGGCATCCAACTCAATATTTGTGTCTGTGGAACACTGATGCGACCCCTGGCAAGCAGCTGCCTTGAGACCAGCCATTGCAAAACTGAAACACCACCTCACAACGGCGCATCCAGGAGAGACAAAGAAGATAAGTCTCCTATCACGCACAAAACTTTCAACTGGATGCTTGTGAGGCGACCAGAATTTGTACTTTATGCCATTTTTGGTGTATTAGCCGCTATGAGTTTTTTTGTTCCTCCATTATTTTTAGTTCCACTTAGCTACAGCCTGGGAATAGATGAATCATGGACTGCATCCCTCCTATCCATTTTGGCTATAGTGGACTTTGGAGGCAGATTGCTGTGTGGCTGGTATGCCAACCTCCGTATTACCAAAACCATTCATTTGCTGGCAATGACGATTACACTGATCAGTACTTCCCTGATGCTGTTGCCACTGGCTAACAATTATCTTTCCTTGGCAATATTCACTGGCTTCTACGGATTCTTCTTTGGTACAACAGTCGCCATTCACATTACAGTGCTGGCAGATGTTGTAGGCATGCCAGAATTCGACAGTGCTCTAGGGCTTTTCATGCTCATTCGAAGCACTGGAGGTTTTGTGGGGCCTCCTCTTGCGGGTAAGTTAAGACAACTCTATGCCAAATACAGTTTACAAGAAGAAAGGGGAATGGTAATCCAAACTGAAAAGATCTGGATCTGCACTCAAATTTCCCTGGTTTTTAGCTCAGGGGTATCTGAGCAAGATGTATATAAAAAAGAAATAGTCATTTTAAATCCTCTTCAAAATATCTTGCTCCCTCTCTTCTCTGTGATTTTAGAGATACCTTTTCAATGAGAAAACAGGGATGAAAGGTAGGGTTCACATGGTGGAACTTCCTGCTTCCTGAATCTCACATAATGCCACTTGATGGCCACCAACTGTCTTGCTATGAAAGTGTGCCTCTGGGACAAGCAGCAGACCCACACTTTCAGAGAAGAAACTGAAATCTGAGACTAGTGATGTTGCAGAAATGCTGGTATTGTTGGGAGGGTTTCTACAGAAGTTCAAATTGAACAGCCTGAAACATTAGGCTATTAAACCTCAAGGAAATATTCAGAGAGATGCCTGCTGTTTTTAGACAGCATTTGAGCCAACTAGTATAATAAGTGAGGAAGGCAGCACATAAGAACAGTGGGAAGAAAGACCAGACAATGAGACAGCACATGGATTTATGGGCTGGCAACGAGATATAGTCATCTTGGAAAAATGTGAGACAAAGGAACTGCAAGCTGTAGAGACTTTAAAAAGTGATACAGCAAAAAAAATTGACCTGTGTGCTGTGTACAATGCAGATCTGATTCCTCATCCAAAGACCATTGCTCATGCACTACAAGTGACTTTTGTGGTAATGACATCGCTGATAGGTTGCAAATGAGTCAGATTGAATACTAGAACATTTTAACTCACTTTTGAAAATACAGGAACCAGGAAGATTTGTAGAGGGTTTGAAACAGAACAGTATCAAAAGTGTGTTGGAAAGATCTGAATAAAATACAGATTATAGTGGCTGGTCACCAGTACTGACTATCTGGGGACCAGTGTGGCCCCTTTTTGTCTATTTAGTAATCTACAAAGAAGGCATGGAAGAGCAAGGAACCCTAAGTGCCTCTCAAGCTCTCCTCTCCCCCTTTAAGTGTAAAATGTAAAACATTTGAGTTCATGGTTCCTGGGCTGATGTTAGTTTAGAATGTGGGCTAGGAAGTACCCTAAACATGGACAAACTTCCCACAAGCAAGCAGCCTTCATCAGCCCACAAAAGAATGTGCCATCATACCCACAGGGCAGCTGACACACTGCTGAAGCGCTACTACCATACTAGATTTCTCAGTACAGTACACAGTGGCATTACGTACTTTGGTTGGCTTAAAGCTCCCTGAAAACCAAGGTCTTTTTGTTAACATCTGTGACTCTTTGTAAAATGACGAACCGGAAACCCATAACACGTCAGACAAATTCTCCAACTCTGTCTCCAGCAGACAAATCTCCTTTCCTTCTTTAAACTGACTCGTGCTGTAGTTATGGTACAAATTACAGCAACAGCTACACCACAGAACATGGAGCTACTCAGATACACAGCTGCATGGTCTGTCTTTTTCACCAGTACCTGCACTGTCTGCCACACTTTAGGTGGGAAAGTGCTTCAAACTGTGTAGTATATTGTTTCACTAGTAATGCACATATACAAAGCAATGAGATGTGAATTGTGTTTCAAAAATGCTGTAGTGGGGTGATGTTCCATGTGCTCATGATGTAGAACTCCACAAGACAAATACATAGCCAGCACACTGTGAGAGGATATATTCACACTGCTGAGCTAATTTGCATTAGCCTGTTCTCCATCAATCACATTGCTGTCATTTGTTTCTCCCCAGGTCTGATTGTGGACATGGCTGGAGATTACAGAGCATGCTTCTACATGGCAGGAGCCACTCTTGTCCTATCAGCTGGATTTTTAGTCATTTTAGATCGACTCCAACAGAGAAAAAAAAAAGGAAGCAAGATTAGAACTAAACCAGAAAAGTCAACATTACCTTACCCTTCCCTCCATCTCCTGAAACATCAAACCAGAAGGTTGAGAGCCTGATGTAGTGGTGTGACTACATGAGACCTCTGACAACATTTCAGGACATATGGAAGTATTTTATTTTTGCCAAACTCACTATTAGTAGGATTTACAAAACAACAGAAGTTTTGGGTAGGAATGTTTGAAACAAAGGAAGAAAGTAATTAATTTACATGCAAACTAGAGCAGTAACCATTACCATATTATTTTGATATTAAGTTGAATTTTGACTATGCAAGTCTTCAGCAGAGTCCCACAGGGCTGTGCTAAATGAACTAGGGAAACCATGGTCTAAATTAAATTGCCATGAAGCATGTATGCAGCAGATAGAAACTCTACCCCCAAATGCAGACTGCAGCTATCACTAAAAAAGAGGAAGAGGCATGAGCTCACAAATGTTTACTTGGGGAAGTAGTGCCCAGTATTTTCAGTAAACAAGCTGGATGTGAAAGCACAAGTAAATGAATACAGTTTTGAGCTAAAGGGTTTGCAGGTACTCTACAGAGCAGGGCTGGAATAAGATAAATAAATAAACCTGATAAAAGGTAAAAGTTACATGAGTAATAGAATACAGTAGAGAGAAATGCAGTCCTAGATATCAGAAGTAAAAAGCAAAATATACCCACATAAAATGGAGAAAGATTGATGAATATTAGAGAAGACCTAAGGCCACAGTGGACTTCAAACTGAGTAACAATCCCAAATGCAACCCTGTATTAAAAACAGTAAATGCCTTTGTGTGTTACGGTAATATAGAGGAGATAATGATGCTTGCAAGGCTTTAACTGGAAGAAGTACATGAGTTGCAAAGAATTAAGTGGAACATAAATGAGAAGATTAAGAAAACACAGTCAAGGAAAAAGTGTAAGAAATAAAGTTTGTCTGATTTAGAAGACAAAAATTTTTACAGGGCATGAGAACAGCCTTCAAATCCAGAATAGGTTGAGATAAAGAAGACATGATTAATTCCTTTCCTTGTTAAGACAATTGGTAATTGATATCATTCACAGAAAGGCAGAGTTATGTAACAGGGAAAAAGCTTCCTTGTGGCGTGTTAAGTCACAATGCAGACGATGGGGAGAATATGAAAACACAGAGGTATCAGAGAATAAGTAACACACGATCAAGAATCTAAATATATGTGCTTCCGAGTAGTAGTATGGACTAGATGACTTCCTGAGGTCCCCTTCAGTCCCATGTTCCAATTATCCTAAGGCAAATACTTTGAGTAAATACTCTATTTATAAGAATAAAAAAGAGTCTGTATCCAAACAACTGGGGTTTTTTGTAATTTTATTTTATCGGGGGAAGACAGAACTTAGGGAAGAAAAGGCTGAATCACATTTAGAAAGAAACATTAAAAGGAAAAAAAAAAGCAACCGTTTAAAGCTTTCAAACTATTATGAATGTCATATCTGCTCTACTTACAAACTTCAGAAATTTTTACCATTGAAACACTTCCTCTGTGAAGCCAAGTTGACATAAATCTCTCATGGGAAATAATTTCTTCTTGTCTCATAAGAACAAGTATTTCAAAAATTTAATTTAACTTACAGGGAATCAGCAGAACCATTAATAAATCAACTACCTGTAACAGCTTGATTGCAGAACATATTGGGAGGAACACACCTGGGTGGGCAAAGTCTTGTAGTAAGGCTCTGAAATACCTGACAAAATCCTTTTCAAATTCATCAATTGAAAAATTTGAATTTTTCTAGGAACATTATTCTTCAGTCTTCTGCAGTTTTCCACTACTTAGTATAACTCTTCATTTTATAAAATAGAAGTGGTATTGCTGGAGGTGGGAAGAATGGGGAAATGTTTAATAGATGCAGTTTCCATCTCTGACATTCTGTTAAAATTCTATATTTTATTTACAAGCCCTGTCACCAATTTATTTTGACATGTCCTGTTGTTTGACATGGGCAGTAAAGAAGGCATTTAGTGGCATGCTGTGCTGGATGAACAGGGGAACAAGGATTAGATCAAGCGAGGTGATTGTTCCCCTCTGCTTCACAGTTATGCATACATTTTGGAGCAGCAAGCACAGGAAAGAAGTTGACAAAGATGACTGAGCTCAGCAGAGGATCACTGAGAGGCTGTGGAACCAGAATTGGTTCAGCCAGGGAGAGCAGCAGCTTTGGGGCACCAAGCAACATCCCCAGCATCAACAGGAAGGATAGAGGAGGTGCAGCTGGGCTGTTCATGATGCCATGAAGATTTCTGCCTTTTCTTTTATATCCCTGTTATACCTTTTTGCAACTTCTGTATTCCTACTGCTTTTTCCCTCCATTCTTGGACTTGTTTGTCAAGCTAAGAGATTAAACATTTTAGAAGCTTCGTAGCTAGGGATCAGTGTGCCCCAGACCCCAAGGTCCTCTCCACAACACATTCTGTAAACCAAGATAGAACCATCCAGGGGAGGGCTCCTTGGGGAGGGGGGCTCACTTGAGCCTCTCATGGGGGAATCTTTGATAGATATGCTAATTAGTAAAACCTATAATGTTATACCCAATGTTGGGGGGCTTAAAGTAAATACCAAGGTAAAATCCCTTTTCCCTTTCTAACCGTGTATGACTCTTGATTTTAAGACCAGGAAAAGGCATCAGTTGCTGGCGACCACGAAGGGACCCTAAAGACCTTGAAAATCGCAGTCTTGGGTTGGAACACATCTTACTTTGCCCCTCTCTTTGCCGGCAAATTACAGAGGGGCCGGAGCAACAATCTAAGACTGTGACCAGGACTTTAGGACCCAGCACGGAAAGGCATCATTCACAGCAGTGCATGGTGTGAGGGTGAGGCAGCAGCAAAGCTGAACAGGAGGAGCTCAGGCTGAAGCCATGAGGACAGCCCAGCAGCAGGGACATAGTCCAGCATGGTCATGCTGATGCCATCCTTGGGGCTTTCATGGCCCAACAGAGTGAAGTCCTGAGCAGCCTAGTCTGAGCTCAGAATCGGCTCTGTCAGGACTCAGGCTGGAGATTTCCCCAGGTTCCCACCAGCCTGCACAGGATCTTGTGAGAAATGAAAAGTCATGCTTATATTTTCTTTGCTAAATGCAATAAATAGTATTAGTTGCTTGGACACTGTCATCTTGTTGCTATGTATCTGTTTAATGGCACAAAAGAAGTCAAATCATAGACTCATAGGATTTACAGAATTGGAAAAGCTCAATCAGGATTATCAAAGTTCAACTCCTGACCACCCCAAGAGTCACACCATGTGCCTGAGAGTGTTGTCTTAATGCTTCTTGAACGCTGTCAGGCTGGTGCTGTGACCACTTCCCTGGGGAGCCTGGTCCAGTACCCAGACACCCTCCAGTTGCAGAACTTCTTCCTGCTACCCAACCTAACCCTCCCCTGACACAACTTCAGGCCATTCCCTTGGGTCCTGTCACTGGTCTCCAGAGAGAAGAGATCAGTGCCTGCCCCTCCTCTTCCTCTCATGAGGATGCTGAAGACTACAATGAGGTTTCCCCTCAGTCAATTTATTTTTGGCACTGTTGCTACAGGATTAAGACTACCATTCCTTCTTTACTGTAAGATTCAGGGATGGAGCAGAGGGAGATGGGTCTGACAGTTAGGACCACAGCTTCACTTGGAAATTACTTGAGGAGGAAGTTTCTGTCATGAACCAAGCTTTCAGGATGAACATATTTAGGGTGTTTGAGCAAGGCAGTCTACAGGATATGTTACTCCCTGGAGGGGCCTTCAGTCAAGGCAGGAACAAGTTGAGGAATAGTTTATTTTCAAAAAGCTTCAAATCTGGCCTATAGCGGAACTCTTCAGCCTGGAAGCCAGATAATACCTCCTTCAAAGTAAGTCCCCAAACCACGGAGAGATACAGATCCACAGGACAAACTGAAAGGGATATAATTCCTTATTCTCTCTTACAGTACTGTGTTACTGTTAATGTAGATTTAGCAGTGAAATACTTGTTTCCACTGAATTTCCCATAAAACCCAAAACTAAAGTCTTTACTAAATCAGGTGTCAAGGTACTTGTGTTTCTTTGCTCTGTCTGCTGTAGGAAGCCTCAAATGTCAGAGAAAAATAATTATCAATTAAAGGAAGTAAATTAATAAAAATCCTAGGATCTTGTCCTAGAAAGATGGAATCACAATGTCAACATCACAAAACCAATCAACAGCTATTCTTTTTCAAAGGTCAGGCCTGTTATTTGTAGTTACACTACAAGCATTCATTTCCTACCTTTCACCAAGATTCATCAGTGTCCTGGGTTTGCCACAGGTTTAGCAATCACAAAAAAACCTGGGTCACTTCGGGGTTTCTCCAAAGTACTCCTCTTCCACCCACTTCTCCTGAAATACTGTCTTTGAAAAGGTAGCACCTTTGGAATCTATATAGTCAATACCAGTGATTTTACAATGATGGAGTTAGCAGCACTACATCAGAGAAATAAGATTTTGTAAAAAGCTTGAGATCAGAATCAGGATGTGGTGTTTCACATCCTCATCCATCCATTCAACTCCTCAATAGCAGCATTCTGCATTTACATTCCAGATGGCACCACAGATCCATGACAAAGTTGTTATTTTTTTCCCTTTTTTGTTGTACTATTAACAACAGATTCATTCAGAACACAAAATATTCAAGCAGTTGACATTTTGCCCCATACATCATTTGAGGCAAATAAGGGTCAGAGACTGGTTTTGCTACATAAACAAATCACATGGATTTTCTTTATTAGCATTTTGATTCTCACAAGATCAAACAGCGCCCTTCAGTTATCATCCTCTTCCAGAAGATTTTCTTCAGGAAAACACATGACTTGATAAAGAACTCTATAACATTTTCAAAATGCACAAAGGCTGGCATGTTTCTTGGGAACTTGGCAGACTGTGATAGCGTCCATTTACAGTTTTACCCACATGGATATTTACAGAAACTTCCCTGCACCTCTTTCACCTTTGAAATTCCTACTGAGTTTATCTGGGATAACTTGGCCAAATTAGTAACTTTATGCTCCTCACTGTTCATTTTTCTTGTACCCTTTATTTTCCCCTCTGAAAAAACTATGTTGTTTCAAACTTTAATGGGTGTAGCAAGACCAACTAGATCCTTCTGGTGCTAATCACAGAATGACTGAGTTTGGAAGGCACCTCTGGAGATCCTGTGGTCTAACCCCCTGCTGCAGCAGAGCCACCTGGAGCTGGTTGCCCATGACTGTGTCCAGATGGCTTTTGCAGATCTCCAATGAGGGAGACTCAACAAACTGTATGGGCAACATGTGCCAGTGCCCAATAACCCTCACAGAAAAAAAAGTTTCCTATTGTTCAGAGAGCACAGCCTGTGTTTCAGTCTGTGCCCACTGCCTCTGGTCCTGCCATTAGGCACTCTAATGGAGAAAGTATATAAAGACAGGTCAGATTTTTACTATCGTTAGGAAAAATACATAAGCAGAAAAATGGTGACTTCCGAGCCCTGCACTAGCTAAAAAATATCAGTGTTAATACTTTTCATCTGACTTCCTAATGAAATGGATGTTGGTCACTCACATTATCTGTTCTTTCCTATTTTCTTTGGAGTGTATCAGCCATTTTCAGCACATTTAGAGCCTGGTGCACAGCTTTAAAGACAAGTGAAAACTTAAAAGTGTTTAATCCTTCAAACTTAAAAAATCTGTGGAAGGACAGAGAGGCTCAGATTAATGATTCATTAGGATACATGACAAGCAGAACGTAGCTCTTGTATCTTCTCTCTCTTCTAGCAGTAACTAACTGCTGGTATATCATAGTACCCAGACCTCTGAATCAATCACAGACTGCCATTTCTTGCCTGATCTTGTCAATGGAATTACTACACGGTTACCACAGGCAAAGACCAGGCTTCATTAGTTCTGCAGCCCATGGGACAGACTCTCTTTTTGTTGCAGTGTTCGCTTCTCTGTATAGAGTTAAACTGTATTTACCTTAATCTGAGACACTTTTGTCATAGTGTAATGAATTTTGGTCCACATATGCTAGTTAGCACAGTGTTAAAACGGTGCAAAAAGTGTGCATAAACAAAGCTATAGTAAATACATGGAAATATACCAGTCCTCTGTAACAAAATAACCAGCCTTAGATCAAAACATGTTTGAATCTATAAACAGTCTGCCCACTCTAGGAGCTTGTACTTATTGGGCAGGTAAAAAGGTGTTGGTCTGTCTCTCAGAGCACACGTAAATAATCAAGTAATAATAGATTTTTCTGCTGCTTTTTAAGAGGGAAGAATGCAGAAGAAAATGAGAAGTTGTGTCCTCAGCCCTTTCAAGCTAATTAATGCATTCAGAGGCTGTACTGAAAGGAATTTAAACTCGTGATAGTCATAAGAGGACAGATCAAAGGAGAAAAAAACAGACCAAGTCAAAGAAAGCTGCACATGCCTTCAGTTAACAGACAGAATACAGGTCCGAAGGAGGTAAGATTTATATTTTTTTATTTTACACAAAATTTTCAGTTTTGCTTTAAAGTTATGATTTAGAAGAGGCTTGACTGTCTCTAAGTGAACTCATAATATTTTCTTTCATTGGCTAAAATTCTCTTCAGTAAAGTCATCATGTTTTATAATTTACCTCTATAGGATAGGTAGGTTAGCCAGATACTATCAAGTAGGATCCGTTGTTGTGCTCTTCAGATTACAGAAACATGATTACTTGTGGATTCCTTCTTCATTATATTTGATTGAACATATTTTTAACTGTTCAAACAGCTGTGATCATCACCTTAAGACTGGGAATTAAAATTA
>NW_008237890.1:977773-1001686 GCF_000691975.1 Corvus brachyrhynchos
TAGACTGTCAGCAGACATAAATCAGTATTTCCATCTGAAATTCAACAGATCTCTGAGAGTCTCCAGTGACTGAAAACCTGTCCCCTGAGTATTTACAGGGAATAACAGAATAGACAAACAACTATTTGTTAGAACAATATTAGTTTTTCTTCTTAATAGGTTTCCTTGACCAGGTAAATTGCCCTTTTTTCTATATTCTAGATTTTGCTTCAGAATTCTGCCATCCCTTGGTACCAAAAAAATCACATCAAATTCTGCAAACTCTGTTACACTCAGGTGCGAACACCTTGATGTCAGTGGTGATACTCATATATATAGTTACGGTTTTGAGTATTATCTTAAATTGGGACAGTTGCATATGTATATGGATCTAATTGATTCTGAAGGTATCAGATTATCCTGCCTCTCTAAAAAGCTCCCGTTAAAACAAAGAAGCTGATAATACTATGCTTTAAAGGTAATAAATTGTTTATCACACTGAGACACTATGTTTCTACCCTGTAGGTTTGAGCAGGACCAACCTCACAAAATGCCCAGAAGATATAACCACCTGGATGGCAACTATTTCAAAGGGAAAGGACACGCCTATTTTGCAGCAGAAGAGTAAGCATAAATCAAAACCTATGTTAGCATGTAAGCTGGTGAAAAAATTTGCATTGAAAGAAAACCAGAAAATTGTATAAAAAAAGTCACTGTTGGATATAGAGCGAGTGCATTTAACTATCTTTAAGGAGCCCTCAAAGTTAAGAAAAAACAGAACTGTAGAATTCAAAAATCAAAAGTTAAATCATATGATCACAAGTCATCAGCCTTTACCAAGTTTATTGAGGCTTATTTAAAATTTACTTTTGATGCTGTTGCAAGGTGATCTGTATACTAAATTTATACTTAGATTCACAGACCTCTCTTAGGAACCTCAAAGGGACATTGTCTCACCCTAAAGAACGGGGGAAACTCTGTGGAGAAGTGGTTAAAAAAAAAGCAGATGAAGACATCAATGCCATACAAAAGTGACTTTCAAAACTATTTCTGGCTAATATTTTTTATCTTTGAATTACAATAAAATATGTTTGGTCTGGGATTATTAGAGACACCACCCAGCTGGTGATGTTTTATTACATTAGACAAATAATTCTGGTGTGCTTGGGATGTCTGTATGTGGACTGTACTACTGGTACTGGCTTACTGGGCCTCAAATTTAATTACTTGTTCATACTGCAAGATAGTTGCTCCTCCAGGATCAGCTCTGGCAAAAAGAATAAATAAAGGGGAAAGCTCTCTCATAGTACATACAAAGCAGTTCAGTTCTTTAAAAAAAAAAAGCTGGTTAGTCATGTTTCAGCACTTGAAACTAGGCATGCTCACCTCTAACTCTAACTGCTGTGAATTCTAGTGGCTGCAATTATAAGTAGTTTTTCTAGATATGCAAAAATGACACTCTCGGTACAAAGTGTAGTCCAGATATGAGCCCAGATTCTGAGTAGCACAGCTTCAGCTTTAACTGGAATTGCAAAAAGTTGCATACACACTTTCCATACTAGCTTCTGAGTAGTTAGGGAAGGAGTTAGATGGCAAATGTGCAGTCAGAAGTACAAGCTCCAGAAATGACATACGTTCTGGGGGCATGCAGGCTAATGGATAGCTAAAACTACTCAACATGTGAAAAGCAGAAAGTCTAAAAATGTAGAGAGGGCAGCTGCCTGGAGAAGCAGTCTCTCCAAGTTTAAACCATCCTGGCAAGAGTAGCAAAACCAGTGGAGCCATCTCATATCTTTGGCTGCATCAGAAAGTGACTGCTGTGAGCTCTGTTCTTGGGTTAAACAGGCCTCCCCACACAAAGTCTTCAAGGGACAGGAGCACCTTACAAGATACATGTACTTCGGAAAAAGAAAATCCCTTTGTCTCCAAGGGGCCTCATGATTCAAATAGCACACGAGACGTTCAGACAAAAAGGCAGCCTGTTCTGCCACACAAATCTCCTTGCATCTCCTTTCAGGCTTCTTTGTTCACTCCTTCATGAGACTTGGGGTCAGTGAAAATGACAGCAAATAGATATAAAACCTCTCTGATAAGTCACATATGCCACTACTCAGTCCCAATGGAAAAGCCTGGGGTAATTACTGCAAGGCAACTGGGCATAAGATACACAGAAGTATGTTAGAATGGGTTTATCCTGATTCACACAGTAATTTTTTCCCTGCATACTCTTTTCCCTTTAACCATTTCACCATATTCTTCTGTTCCTGAATAGGCAAAGAACAAAAAAAAAAGGGAATTAATTCCATATATCTCAACAGGGAGGATATTAACACTGAAGGAAGGGTTTTTGTGACTAGGAAATTTGCCATTACTTTGTCAGCTTGCTTTTTGACATAGAGTGGAACTGTGCTGCTTTTGTCAAGTGCCCAGTGAGCAGTGGGAAGGATGTTTTACAGCACAGTTTGCAAAGTGCATTTTCCCTAAAATGACCCAGTGACACCAATACTGTGCCTAGTATGTCACACAAGAACTAAATCCTTATAGAGCCCTTTATGAATAATGCAAAGTTTCTTAGACATGTTTTAAGGTTGTAATGTGTTTTATGTATCCAAAAAGCCCTTCCATCAATAGCAGTTGTTGCAATATGATGCAATTAGTATACATTTTTAAATATTTGTTGCCTAGAGAAATTTAGCAAATAAACATTAGCTGCATCATTGCATATATGGCATTTAATTTATTTCACATTCACTTGCAATATCACAATGCTGTGATTTGCTAGATTTACAGACAGGCATCTTTTTGGAATCAGTAGTCACTGGAAGATAATTTTTTTCAAAGAAATATATTTTTAAAATACTTAAGAACTTGGTAGAGAAATTAGCTAACTGCGAAATCTACAGAAACTGGCTGAAGTTACTGATACTTTGCCTATTTTCTGAGGTAAATTCTGCTCCATGCCTTCCTCTTACAACAGGATGCTGACACAAACTTTTGGCCTAACCATTCTTGCTCCTGGGAGGATGCATCTAGTTGCAGTGCTAATGATTTTATTTTGCTTTCCCAACAGAGCTCTGGGTATTGGACTTTTCATTTTGGTGCTGGCAATTTTACTTGCCTTTGGCTGCTGGTATTACAAAAGACGTAGTGGCTACAAAAGTCTGCGGGTAAGTGTGGCAGCTCATTTTCTATCATGCTATTATTTTGACAATACATTACCTTGACTTGCATGACATTGATGCAGAGAACATCAAATCTGTAACATGACATCGTTATCTCAGGTAGTGTTTACACTGACATATGTCACAGACAAAACCACACAACATGAAACACAACCTTTCCTGAAGAACTTGCAAGCCAGACAAAGTGGTAAGAGGAACCAGAAACAAAGGGACATTAAACCAGTTGCCCAACTTTGCACAACATATCAGTAGAAAAATTTATTTCTAGGAATTATTATATTTATATTTACACAAAATGAAGAGGTGTTCTGTGTCCTTTCACTTAAATAAAAGTAATATATTCACTATTCATAAGATTTACCCTAAATAAGGACAGATATGATTAGAGTAAATCTAGGAAGCAGAGAAGAAAAATAACTAACTTGTTACAAGCAAGTAAATATGCTCACATATGGGGGATGTGTGATTCATCCATATAAAATTTGACTTGCAGTTTTAAGGCTTACAACAAAAATGGGGCAGGTTTGAGATTCGTTTTCTAAACACAACTTTAAAATATTCTAATCTGTGTCTTCTTAGATAATATTTTTTAAAAAGGTACAATCCTTCTTATAACATCTGTTGTTAGAAGTCCCAAACCTTTATTTTTGAAGTTTTGCTCCCCCTCCTAACAAAGGAGGTCTATTTTAATCCTTTAAAGTGAAAGCTTGTTACGGTTTAACCCCAGACAGCAATTAATCACCATGTAGACACTTGCTTACTTCCCACTGCCACCCCGGTGTGGAGGAGAATCAGAAAGAAAAGGTGAACTTCATGGGTTGAGATAAGAACAGTTAAATAATTGAAACAAAATATAATCATCTATTACTACTACTACAACTCATCATAATAATGAAAAAGAGACAGAGAGAGGAGTAAAACCCCAAAGGAACAAGTGATGCCCACTACAGTTTCTCACACCCAACTGATGCCCATCTCATTTCTGAGCAGCGATCAGCCCCTCCCAGAAAAATCCCTCATTTATATACTGGGCGTGATGTTCTCTGGTATGGAATATCCCTTTGGCTAGTTCAGGTCAGGTGTCCCAGACATGAGCCCTCCTAGCTTCTTGTGCACCTGCTCTGTGACAGAGCATGAGTCACTGAAAAGTGCATGACTTAGAGTAAGAGCTACTGAGCAAAAACCAAATCATCACTGTGTTATCAGCATGAGTCTCATAACGAATCCAAAACAAAGCACCGTACCAGCTGTTTAAAAGAAAATTAACTCTACTCCAGCTGAAACTGGACAAAGCTTTATCCAAATATATGTTTTACAGTAAGTATCTTTTAGTTTTCCTAATATTTTGAAGAAGATATAAGTAACTATTTGGGATTAAAAAACCCAGCAGAGCTCTCATCTAAGTCAGCAAATCCATTTCCTTGCTGTTTCTGATAACTTTGTCCCATTCCCTTTCCAATTATCTATCCAATACATGTATCAACTGGCAGAATATCTAAAAACTGAACTTTCATAGTGAAATGTTGCAAAAATGAAAGTAATACTCGAAAAACCCTTTCAAAAATCAAACCAAATGCCTGCTTTATACAGCCTGGCAAAAAGCATAATCTGTTTTTTAATTCTTGCTCATCACAGATTGCTACTTTCTGGTTTGGAAAATCACATTTTTCTTAGGCTATTTTTGGCTAAGGGAGAACTGGTACAGCATGTGTACAAAAGAAATGTTGAAAAAATGGAAAACAAAAAGGTTGGGGATTAAGGAAAGAAATGGGTGGCATAAAAAGGAGGAGGCATTTGGGTACATGAGATGTCAATTCCTGCATCAGTCCAGGACCTAAAACATGTGATACTTATTTTTCTGGCACTGTAATTGCATTACATAGGAGAGAGAGAGTATGTCTCAGCAGAGACAGCCTGAAGTGCTAGGTAAACACACTTGCATTGTGTCTGGCCCTAATCCCAGATTCTAATACGTACTGTAAATGTGCTGTCAAATTTTAAATTATGCATAATTTGCTCCAACTTCACAGTCTTTTCTTCCTTTCGCTTTCCCCGTATTTTTTTTATGATCTGTCACAGAGCAAAAACACTAGTATGAGCACAATACGAAAGGTGGTAGGTGAGGAAGCAATACTGGACTGCAAAATGGCTCTGCAGGACTACAGAGACTTTAATTCTGTGGTAAGTTGCAACTCAAGATCTCACTTACTTAAAACTGAGTAAGACATGGTGAGACAATATTGTTAAACAGGCACTTGATGACTTCCCCCTTGGTGTATGCTCTCATAGACTGAGTCTTCAGTGCCTCAACTTATAAAATAGTATTTTGAAAAATTCGTACTGTGAAAAATTTAAAAAATGTTAAAAATCTACTATTTAGAATTCTTATTTCAAAAATTACTTTCTTCAACTTACATTTATTCTTAAGTCATATGATCATTATGTAATCTATTAGAATAATGCAAAGCTGAAATATACTGAAAAAAACCAAATATCTCCCTAATTGATTTTCTGCCATTCTGACAAACAACAAATGGATTGTGTCTGGTATACTATACTCTGACAAACATTGTCAGGGAACATTATTAAACTTCAAGGTATTAGCTCTTCTAATCATTATGGAAAGATGAACATTTAAACTTTCAATTTTCAAAAAGGTAAATTAAGTGATAAATACATATAAATGGGTGTGTTCAAATTGCTTTAGAATTGAGAAAACGCTAACTTACAACCAATTTCAAATAAGCTGCTCAAGTTTTTAACACTAGAAATAAGACAATGTGCCTGCATCAGGACTCTCAACGAAAAGCCTCAATATTTATCTGAATTATCAATATAAAACACCCCAGATATACATAAGAAAAATATTCCTGCCTTTATAACACTGGAAATTCTCTCTTTGGATGAACAATAGCAATAAAATGAATTTGAAGCAAAACCAGAAAACATACTACCAAAAAAGTAACCTTAAAAAAATAGACACAATGAATGAGCTCAGCTACTTTAAGTCATAGAACTGTAACTAATATGGGGGTAAACAGCTTAATGCATGTTTAATGTAATTTTCTTGTCATTTTTATTGTAATTCAATTGGTTTTTTTGATCTTTCACACCCATTTTCCTTACCATAGGTACCTGATGCTCCACCAGCTTATGACAAAATTGCTGCAGATCAGTCACCACCACCTTATTCACCATGATAACATGAAATTTGAAGTCCTAAACATACTGATTACATTTCTTCATGCTCGCTATTAATTTCCCGTATATGCTTAACTTTCTCGAAGCTCAAATCAAACAAAAGAAAACAACATGTTTTCATTAGCAGTTGCTGAAAAGTATTCCCGCTTAATTTACAGAACTGGTCCTTGAAATGCCTTAATAAATCTGAATGTGCTTTCATTTAAAGCTTTTTACTTCTTGTAGTCAGATTAATACATTAGGGTCTGGTCATCTTGAATTCTTCATAGGTCTACACAGATCTGTAATCACATACTATTCAGTATCAGTCAGAGTAAAAAGTGATGGCACCTTTGTTTTCATCTTCCTCATTTAGTCTCCCTTTCTTTAAAAATTTTTTAAAAACCCAAACCAACTATTCCTTAGAATGTGAGGTACAAGAATCTGAAACAAAATGAACCAAACCATTTGACTACATGTCTTCTTACAGACTGTTTTCTTCACCAGCAGTTTTAAAATTAACTTCCAAAAAGCGACTGTTTTACAACACACGTTTACCTCACATCACTTTTTTATGTACCTGTAATTAAAAATTCCTTACAAAAAAAAAAAGATCAGTCTAGGCAATCTAGGAGTTTCTGCTTGGAGTTCATATTATTTCATACCTGTGAATGGGTATAATGACATCACCTTTAGTTCCTTGTGGCAGTCATGTGAGAGAGCAAAAGAACTTTGTAAATACAAAGCTTTACATGTAATTTCTTTCTAATATGATGAAACTATATAAGAAAATGCATGAAAACCATGTTTCTTGAAGAATACAGAAGACAGCAGACTCCAAGATGTTAATTTTCCCAGCTTGCCAGAACACTAACAGTAATTAAAAACAATGAATTTTGATATGCATAAATTGGCTACATACATTTTGTAGTTATTGTTTATTTAGCTTTTTTGTTACTGCTTGCTTGCCAGATTATTACTTAGTATTATATTCAGATCAACAGATTTATAAACAAGGCATGGTATCTCACAGCAGGAGGCAGCTAAAACTATTCAACGCTCATTAGAATCAAAAGTAGTTACAGAAGAAAACTGATTTGATAAAGTAATGATTAAGTATTAGTAAAGAATCTAGTTCTTTGTCATCAATTACACAAATACAAACACCTTAAAACAAAAAAAGTTTTAAACACAAGGCACGTTTACTTGCCTAACAAACTCCATCCATGTTGATAAATAATAAGACATAGCTTTTTTTAAATGTTTCTTTTGTAGTAAGAATGGTTATATAGATTAGTAAAATTGTTGGAAGGTAGTAAATATCAGTAATTCCTGTGAAAGGTTATAATCTATCCAAAAATTTTCATAAATTTAGTTGATATATTTATTTAGAAACTTAAGAGATACGCTTTGACTTAAAAAGCTGTCTTACCTGTGTCATTTCTGCCTGTCAGGAAAAAGACTATGGAATTATTTAGCAACAGGAAGAAGAATACACAGGAAAATATTAAAAATGCCACCTTATAGCTAGTAAGCACTAGAGATGCAGAACACAACGGCTGATTAATTTTTTTGCAGGACTGGTAAGCTAAAGCTTGGGGCTGATATCTTAAGCCACTCAGTGCTCTGCATTTCTCTACTCTAGGGCAGCATTCCTTCAAAAAACTGTATAGTGCTACAGTGGAATAGAACTGACATACGCATTCATGTCTGAGAAAAGAATTTATTAAAAAATTAATAGAGATTATTTACTATAAAGTAATAAAGTGCTTAGAGTTCAAAAAGCTTCACTTAATTGCACACATTTTTAGCAGTGTCAGAATTAAATATATTACGAGCTGTTGCAAAAGCTCACGAGGAAGTTAACATTGATGAAGTAGGAATATTAATTTCTTTGTGGAACTATGTAAGGCCAAATTGTTAGAACTCGTCAGCAGCCACAGCTAGAGCAATTAAACTTTAATGTGAATTTATAGATACTCAAAGGATAGATAAGCCCTCTTGGAAATCTACCCTTAGGTTTCAGAAAGTCCTCTCCTTTCTTCTCCCCGTGAAAGCACTATTTTTGCTTTATAGACACAGTTAGACAGTGGTCTCAGATTTAAGTGTGTTAAAATAAGAGCATGAAATAGAGCTACACAGAGCACTCTATTAAATAGGTGTAAACGTCATCACTCATGCTGACCATCACTCTAAATTCCGTTTTTCAAATCTGGCTCTATACCCACTGATGGTACACTGCAGAGTCTCATTGCTGACTCCTTAGAAAAACACTGATACAAGACAGATCAGACCTTGAAAACAAGAGACCTGTAATTGTCAAAGCTGCATGCTGCAAGAACTGGTACTTTTGTATTACATTCAATAACACTGCACTTTACCAAAGACTAGTTAAAACATTCCACGACATCTGTTCCTTTAAAGAGAAATGCATAGAAATGTCTCAACTACCATACATGGAGAACATCATATAGGGCGTTCAACCCCCTTGGAAGTCTTTCAGATTAGACAGTTGCATGACCCCAGAGTAGCAACTGGTCACCAAAATTTAGATTCATAATTTCTTTAGTTTGGTCATGTATGTAACAGGGAGGATGTAAAAGTCACAGACCTCCTACTCCTCTGGTTTTTACCCTCTTTGCAATCAGGCTGCAATCAGATGCCTTGTATTACAACCATAATTCTGAACAAACATGGTATTTGTGCTTCATTTTCTTCCATCAAAAAAACCTAACAAAGAAATTCATGTGTAATTTGAGTTTTTCCCCATGATGCTGATGAAGAGGTGCCTGGTCATAGCTGGAGAATGAAGCTCTGCTTGCTGCTCATCTGCACTATCAGAGCAGCAGATGCACAGTTATTAAAGCTTACCCACACAAGAGGATCTTAGGAACTTCTCCATAGCTATGCATGCAACCCTTACATAGATGCAATTAATACGGCAAAAACAGACCCCTTGCTAAAATAGTGCGCTTTGGTCTGATCAGTAAATGAGAATGGCAACAGGAGTTACATTGTCTGCGTTTGGATTCCTGGTAAGATCCTGCTGGATCACCTACTTTCTAATGCAGCTACAAGCCTCAATGTAGTCTTTAAAGATTCTAGAATATTGGTCAGCCATCCCAGCCATTGAACAAAGGTAAAATGGAGCAGGTCCTGATGAGTTCAATCTTCCTGGCTTTCTGCATCATGCAGCAAAACACTCGCTGAGCCAAGAGCCAAAAGGTATATTCTACACATGTCAGAGAAATATGCTGAAAGAAAGAACCACAAACTTCCCATAGGAAGCACTTGCTTTTTTAGAGTCTCACTAGTCCAGTGTTACGTGACTGGCATTTGCATCTGGTTGGTAGGACAATCCAGTGACATTGACCTCAGCAATCTCTTTTGGCTTAACTCCTGCTAGAGCTGGGGATGTATGTATATTATCCTGGCCCTAAGAACTGTATTAGTATTAGCCATATTCCTTGTAATTTTCCAGTGACATATTTCGATTCATGTTTATGTCTATATTGGTAAAATATCCATTACTTTGTTAGTGTTATGTCAATGTACTCACATGACATATTTTTTTTGCCTTTAAAAGCAAACTTCTTTTTACTTCTTATGTAAAGGAAAACGTTAATGAGTTTCTCGGTCTTTGGAGAAGTAGCATTTATTCACTTGTACTTTTCTGCTGACTGCATATTGAACTGTGCAACAAGGTTGAAAGGTTGTTGTGTGTTCACGGCATTTCATTAAACATATTTTACTGCCTGTTAGAGCTAAAAAGTGCTTGAAAATTTCCAGTGTTGTCTCTTGGACACACATCTGCACTGAACTTTATATGCAGTAATAAAGGTAAACTAGCAGCAGTATAAATTTTAAAAAGCTATCTACAGCTATTATCTACACGTCCCATACGTGATGCCAGCTAAAATCCAGCACTTGTGCACTTTTTGGAATTGACACTCCATATTTTGCATCCTTAGAGAACCTCCAATTTTCACTTTACTTCCTTTCCCCAAAAAGTCTTTGGTTCAAAGGCAGCAGCCTTAGATTTCTAATGAACAGAATGAACTATTGCTTCCCTTGCTGTCAAAATCTAGCTCTTCTAGATGTTATGTCCACGTAGACTCTACTCTTGTGCCAGTACAGAAGACTACATTTTTGGGGGTAGTAGTGTTCCTAACTGCCTTGTGCTCGAAGCAATATGAAAGAGAAAGGCTTATTATCCATCTCATCCTTGTCCACCATGAACCATCTCTCAAATCACACTGGATCACATCTCTCACACTGGAACAGATTGCCCAGAGAGGCTGTGGAGTCTCCCTCAGTGAAAATATTCAAGAACCATCTGGAGCAATCCTATGCAATGTGCTCTGGGATAATCCTGGTCGAGCAGAGAGATTGGACCAGGTGACCTGCTGTGGTCCCTGCCAACCTGACCCATTCTCTAATTCTGTGATTTTATTACATTTATTCATCAAAAAAAGAACCAGACTACTGGGCCCTATTTAACTAGAGAAAAAAGGGCAGAATGTATAATCCCTTGTGGCAACACTATGGACATTAAATGCCACAAATACTATTGACATTAAATGTCACAGTTATTGCCTCCTCTTGTTGCCCCAGAAAGCTCTTTGCATGGGATAGCTGCAAACTCCAGTCTTGGTGGATTCACATGGATGAAAATCTGAACAATGCTTGAACAGCACATGTGTCTTCACAATTCCAAACCATTTTAGTATAGCCCCAATTACATGTTGGACCACATGCTTTACTTGCTCCTTTCCTGAGAGATACACCATAAGAACTCAAATCAGTACAAAACAAAGAGTGATGGCCTAATATAAATACTTCAGTCTTTCAATACTAATGTTGTAAAGTCTTTTCAACTCCATTAGCTTCCATCTCTGGAGGGGAGAAACAGAATTCTCTGCTGCATGTTTGCTGTGTTCTCTGCTTACACAGAAAAGCAAGCTTCCCTCTTCACACTTCTTTTTTTCATTTACCTTACCATTAGCTGCATTCTTGTAGCTGTAAGGGGAAAGATCTGACTCATTTTTGTTGAAAATAATTTTCTTAAGAAAAGGGTGTAATCTTCCAAGTTCTATCAAGTTGTCCTTTCTCACTTACCTTGGCAAAAGTAATTGATTTCTGTTTCTCCATAGCACCACATACACCTCAAGCAACTCATTGCTCCTGACACTCTGGAGCAAAAGAGTGGCCCTTTTTAGACACTGTTCAATGCTAGGTTTGATTCTATAGTTGTTTGCAGGAGGAATTTTAGGATTGTCATCTGGTAGCCATACTCAAAAAAACCTTAGAACTGCTTCAGAATTTGCATTACAACAATGAAATCATATGGTAAGTGTGAATATTCCCTGACATTAATCTCCTGTAGAGAAATCCTTGCAAGGATTAAAAGGTGTCAGATGTCTGTCTTGAAATAAATTACTCCAATTTCTGTATCTCCAGGAAACTCAACCTGAATGGTTTTGGTATTGATACAGATTTAAGAAGACTGTTTTTCTTACATTTGTAATTCCCAGGATATGCAGCCCACATGACCTTCACTTACTGGATTTTGGCCCCAACAACAATTTTGATCAACTTCTCATTCCAAACTTCTGCTGTTTAACAGGATTCATGCACCTCTCCTACCACTTCTTATAAATGGAGAAGCAGTTTTATGCTTTTATATCACTGTTTTTCTGCTCTGATTCTCTGAATCACTGCTCACCTTTTTCCAGTACCTCTTTCTTTGGCTGCAAAATTGGCCCTTTCATGTCACAGACAAGCTCAGGCTGAATTCACACAATTCTCCTGGAATTACTGTTGGAGGCTGTGTATACATACTGGGAAAATTAACTCATACTTTCCACTAAGCATTCTCTACTGGCCACTACAGTGAGTGAAACGCCCAGCCCAAGGTGCAGCTCATACAAGGACAGAACTGCTGCACCAGTCATATCATTTGCATTTCATGTGCCTAAGCAAGAAACTCACTTTCAGACATGGGCTCTCTTTTAACAAAATGTTTTGGTTTTCCATCAGTTTCTTAGGCCATGGCAGGAGGCAAATATTTCAGACAGGCCTCTGCCACTTTTTGTTCTTCTAAGTTCACATTGCAAAAAGCACTCTACTGGCAAGAAAAATATTTTGAAGGCATAACATGTAGTTGAACTGTAGAATACTGTCCAGACAAGCCTCAATCATGCTACTGTAACTTTAGTATTGGTGTGTTGCTAATATGAGTTGACAAGGTTTTTTAAAATAGACAAACCAATTCCTCCTTCCCAGTAGCTAAAACTGATTATAATACTCAAAATACCTGCTTTTTATATTGTGTAAATGGAATCCACCATGATTATTTATTATAAGGAAGACACCCTGTGGCTACATAGTAGTACCCAGTCACTAATCCCTCTCTGTTATTCAATGTCACTGCTGCATGAGATTTTTAAGAGTGAAAAATGATTTTACAAATAACAGCATGTTACATGGACAGATTTCAATGTATATGCTGGTACCAGATGCCAATGACCTACTGACAGCCAAAATAGTCTGATTTTATAGTTGTTTATTACAAGATGGAATCAATATGAACAACTAATTAAAGAAGTATATTGTCTTCTTTTCATGGTATCGGCATTGACAAGCAAAGCTCTAAAGCCTGAAGACAATCACAAAAATCACAGTTGCTTCTTTACTATCTTGCTTCCTTTTGCTATTTAATTTTTATAAATGCTATTTGTCAATGCTCCTCACATTCTTGAAAATAATTGCATTTTCCAAATATTTTCTTCATTGTTAGAAGTCGGAATAGGGGAAAATAAAGCAGTAATCTAGGTATCTAACCTTTAGTTATGGATGGGATGCTGGAAGGAGTCGGGACCAAGGATTCTATTCCCAGTTCCTTCATGTTGCTATGAGAACTCAAAACTTCATTGTCTTCATCTGTAAAAAGTGGGAAATCATATTTATGCACTGTTTAATAGACCTTCTGTGTAGCAAATATAATTTCAAGAAATATTATAAGCAATTAATTACATTTTCTTTGCATTACTTTTACATACCATTTTCATTTAATGTGTTTAGTTCAGCTGAGATTTTAATAAAAGATACTGTAAAGAACACCAACTTTCTGAAGAACTTCTGGACCAGTCACATATGAAACAATGAAGCTTCCCGGTTTCCAAGTTTATGCAAGACATTCAGGTGCGATTACTGACCAGACAGTTCAGTATTTTGAGAAAAGAAGAGAATACATAGAGATTTATCAAGATCTTAAAGTCTGCTTTTATGCCATTATAGTTTCAAGGAAAATTTTTTAAAATAACATTGCTCTGTGTCACATTTACAAAGTGGCTTCTTCAACAACTAAAAAATCTTTATGTGGATGCCAATCTGTATAAAATGACCATATACAGACTTTATCTTGTATCCTATGCACAAAAATAATGAGATTTGAAAAGCGTCATGTTGAAAATCATTATAGCAGTTTGTCCTTTTACATCTTCAAGAGAGATAAACCAAGCAAAAATAGGAATAGAGAGTGCCAGACTTGCAGTCGGCAATAATCTGGTTTAAAGATCATGCCTTTAGAGCTACAATATTCTACAAGTGGTATAGTTTTATTGGATGAGTTGGGTTGACACTGATGCGAAGTTGGTTTACAATTTATATTTCTACAAAAATGTTAGTAAGAGGCTAAATAATAGTCAGAAACCAACCCACAAACATTGAAATAATTATTATGAAAGAAAAGTCATCAACACACTGCTGAATAGCTCATAGGGCTTTTAGAACATGCACTCTTCTGATACCACATCTCAAGGATATAGTGAAATTGAAAAGGTACACACAGCAATGACAGCAACTGATTACTTCCATAAAATAAATAATTGAATTCACAATTTCTCTTTATTCTAAAAAAAGAGACAACCAACATGGCAAAGGTCTACATAGGCCACATCGAAAAATAACAAAGAGCAAAGGTTTATTGTATCTTACAATATAAATATTATTTGCATCAAACGAAACTAGCAGGTACCAGGTTTGGAAACCAAAAAGGAGATTTATTTACGAACTCTTTACCACCGGATGCTGTGAATGGTAATAGTTTGTTTACATGCTTCCATGAATTCTTGAAAGGATTGGTATATTTCATCAAGAGAAATACACTGAAAGCTATTAAATTGAAAAAAATCACAGCTATGTGAGGAAGACTCTGGCTTAGTGGATACTAAAAGACTATTCAGGCCTGTTATTGTGTTCTTTTGGAATGCTGTTCCTGAGTGCTTCAAGAGACTAGGTGATGCTGGGATAGATAGCCATAATAATCAGATAGACAGACCTTAAGTCTGATGCAGTATTATTATTCTTATTTTTCTTATTATTTGAGTCAGTAAACTCATTTGAGGTGCAGCTTACAGGGAGCAGTCTACATGAGTTTAAGTCTTTGTGAGCACCTCTGGCCATTCTATTTAAAAGAAACAGTCCTTAACAAATGCAACAAATATTCATGCTTTAATAAAAATAATTAATTTACTTTAAAATTCATTTGGGCTGTTAAAATTCTGCACTACAACAAAGTATAAGCAAAACCAACTGTGAACCACACACACTGTGGAAGCTATGGACACCCTTCAAATACTAGTTTTTAGTAATTTTCTGACCTACTCCAATGGACTAATTCTCTTCACTCACTTACCAGGAGAATTTTTGCTTCCCTTTTTGCATTGAACCCTTTGCTATGTCGCATAGTGAAATCAGCACAGGTTTGAATGACTTGATAGTAACACACTTGGCTTGAACAGATACTTCTACGACCCCTAAGACTTGTGAAATTTAATTGCTTCTAGTGTGGCAGAATCCCTATGAGAAAATGGCAGCACACATGGGGGTTTGAACTGTGAAGCAATATTAGTGTCGTTTTCTACTCATAACAAAGCAAAACTATTGTGCAGAACATGTCCATTCAGGTAAATGAAAGGATGTAATTCAAAATATTCAAAGTCATTATTAAACCGATAATTTTGAATGTAATATAGTGTATGAATACTTGTATACAATATCTGAGGGTGTCTAAAAAGAAGGCATTTTACAAGCTCTGAAAAGCTGAACATGTTTTCTTAAAAGGCTGATTTATATATCTATGTCTATATGTTTCATTAAATGTCTTTTTAACTTCAAGTCAAGATGCAGGCAGTTCAGCTTTTTTATTGTGTCTGTGAATATAATCTACTTTTTTACAGTTCTTTTTGTGCTACTGGTAGCACTACACATTTGCTAGAGAGCAAAAGGTACATAGCAAATTGTCAGTGGGTATTCACGTTCATCTGAAAAAAAAGCCTTACCTCTGTCTGACATTCATACTATCAGAGAAGAGTATTGGGAATAGGAATTTTATTCACAAAAATTACTAAAATTTGGTTTTACATAATGAATGTTGCAAGCCCATTACATAGTAGTCTGAAGACTTTCTCCAATAGGATTTGGAATTCAAACACATCCAGCAGAGAATAAAAATCCATGAAAACTCTAATCAAACGGAATCAAACTATTCATGTTGTAAAGTTTATGTCTGCCAAATTATAAAATATTTATGAAAATCAGAAAATACTATAATATTAATTCAGAAAACTTCTTGGAAATCAATCAAGCAAGTTACTAGAGTCCTGAGTTCCTAAGTTCAGCTTTTCTAAGTTTTCTCTTTATTAGAACCAATTATAGCATAAATCTTCCTACTACATTAGCACACAGAAAAATGCCACGCAAGAATTTTTTCTTCATCAAGAACAACTCCAATACTAGAACCAAGTCTCGAGTTTTCCAAACAATGTAGAGAACTCATGCTACAGTAAACATAAATTTTAAAAAAAATAGGAAAAACAACCACTGCAAGAAAAGAGAAAAATCCATAAAACCAAGTCCCAAGGTTCAACCAGTGAAATGGAAATAAGATGAGTTGCTGGTATATATGGTTTTAGAGTATGTAAAATGTCCATGAAGAAACTGCCATTCTCTGCCATCTCCCTCTGTTGGAAAAGTCACCTGCAGCATTCAACCGTAAAATGCAGTCAGACTTAAAAATCCGTAGTACTGTAAACTCTGGCAGGCAGACACCCTTACTACCAGGTGTCTTCAAAATCAGTTACAAAACACCTTTCACGAGAAGTAGGAAAAGCATAGCAGGTAGCTTTCTCTACATCTAAACAAATCTTCTCTCCTTCCAAAATTGACAGCTTCCATCTTTCCCAGCCCTGAGGTAAGATGGAGATCTCTGGTCCACAAAGATGCAATTTCCCAATGCAATTTTTTCAGTTAGTGCAAAAGGAAAGGTCCCTATGGAAGGCACAAGCCTTTCGTCCCCCCACTTTCCCAGAACTTTAGCTAAATACCTACCAGGTTACTTTTCAGAACAATTTAAAGGCAGCCGACACAGAGGAAGTAAGATGTGGTCCTGTTCTTCAGCCCAACATCTGAACTGCCAAACTGTGTACAGCAAAAAGGGAAGGGAAGTAGAAAATTCAACAGGATGAGGAGCAAAGGTTGAAGTTTCATCTTTATGAAATTCAGTCTAAGAACACTACTAAATACAGGTAAATAAGCTTTTATCCCCTTTGAAGTCATAGCTATTTAGAAGGCAACTATCATTCATAAGCTCTTCTGAAATCTTCCCTTCTAGTTTCTAAAAAAACCCCAAACCAACAAACTCCACAGAAAAATTCAACACATACGAAGACGGCAATTCTAAAATCATCATCTTCCATAAGATGGGCACCCTTTTTCTGTATGCAAAGCCACAAAAGATATCAAAAATCTTATCTCCATGAGCACTGCAGCAGGCAGCTGTGAACTCAGCAGATCTGCAGAAAATAACCCAAAGGCTTTATCAGATCAAATGCTGAAATCTAAGCCAATAAATACTGAATACACTGTACAAAAAGGGAAGGTTTATGCAATGTGTGATTTATCCCCATTCAAAGCATTAATAAAGCTTCTTTTAATCTCATGTGATGTTTTAGCACTCTCCTTCCAGATAGACCACTTACAAGCTAAAGAAAAAATACAGATCTAGAAAGCATGACCAATGAAAAAAATGGGTAGTTTGTTATGGCTAGATGGAAGACGAGTGAGTGACCTTGTTACAGTTACCAGATATGTGGAAATGCATACAAGGCTGTAAAACAGAGAACAATGAATTGTTCAACAGATCTTTGAGCTTTAAGACAAAGCATGGCAGTCAGTGTGACTTAGACTGGTGTTTAGGAAGCCATTGTAGCCTTACCACTTCACTGGAGTTATTCAGGCAACATAACCAAATCATTAAGAATGGATGAAGTATGGGTTATCCTGCCCTATATCATGAGGAACAGTAAGGAGGCCTTCCTTCCAAATCCTGTCAAATCACGTGAAATGTAAAATCAGAGAAGAACAGAAGAGATTAAATAATTTCATTCTACCATACACCAAAGAAGGATGTATATATACACACACACACATATATATATATTTATGCATGTACATATGTATGTATGTATGTATTCTCCCACGGTGTAACAGATATACATATTTTTAACTACTGCCAACACAAAGCAGTACAGCAACTTGATTTATTACATGCAGATTCTTCTGCATTGTTGCTAAACAGTACACTGGTCCAATGTTACTAAAATACTTAAAAAACTATACATTATGTAAACAAAACTTAAATAAGACAGCATAGTTCTTTGTACATATTGTTTAGCTCAGGTTTTTAGGAGTTCAGGAATATGTACAATTCTATACTACTGACTGCATTTTTACAATGCATAATTTTTTTTTTTTTAAAGAAACAAGTCAAAAATAAATTTGACAAATAAAAAGGAGATATATACCGTCATAAACACACTGGCAAACAGTCAACAGTGTAAGATGGAACATGTGCAAAAGGCGAGATTTCACCAAACTGTTTAATGAATTCATTGGTCATTTCTTAGCCTTTTACTAGAGAACTCTCTGAAAACTGACAAACTAAAATTTTTCTTTCTCCAAATCCCCACGTGTAAACAGGTAAGGACCGTAACCTTAGTAATATTGAGTAAATCAATGTTTAAAACATTGTAAGAAATTATTCAATAGTTACAACTTCCAAAGTTTGAAGAATGCCCCAGAATTTCAAAGTGGCTCATTTGCAGTAAATTCAGGATGCAGCTTTGTCAGGTTTATCAAGGCAAGATGACTGAGATGCAGGGAAGACAGTGGTAGGATTTCTGCTTGTGGAAACAACAACAGGAAGCAGTGATGAAGACAGGGAAGAAACTTTTGGTGATGGAGTATTTAGAGCATTCAGTATAGCTCCCTCTGGACTAACCAACAGTTTTTTGATAGAAGTGTCTGAGTGATACACTGAACTGTTGCTTGGTAAATGAGAATTTGGAGGATGAACAGCAGAAACAGAAGATGTGGCAACATTAACAGGAGATTTTGTCGCTGAAGATACAGACAGAGTTACCGCAGACAGTGGAGTACATGATCCAGCTGGAGTACTAAATATCTGGGGTGTTGCATGTACAATGGGTACAGCATCTGAAGCTCCAAAACAGTTCACAATTTTTGTAGAGCTTTTCAAAGGATGTTTTGGTATCTGCCAACTTAATGAATCACTTGGTGCTAGGACAATTTTCGAGGTTATTGTATTAACAGTTGGTACACCTTGAGGCTCTTGACCATGGTTAATTGTTAAAGGAGTCTGTTTTGTATTACAGGAGAGGAGAAGAACATGGCTGCCAGCTCCAAGGCCTTGCAGTGGAACAACAAAACGAGTACCATTAATCACTATCTGAGTTCCAGGTGCCAAAGGCACACAGGTGTTAATGACTATTTTCTGTTGAATGGAAGGTTCACTCAACTGACCTCCTGTTTTGCTTGTTACAGGTGGTGAAGCATCAGATATCTGAATGGTAGACGCACAAGTGTAAGCATGACTTTGTTTCTCTTTACTGGGAGGCACCTGCTGGCAGTTTAGGGCAGAAAAATTGGGAAAACTAATGACTTCACCTGTATTGGGTGATGGAGGGGGCAACACACCCTGAGATTTGTGAATACCTGAATGACTTGACACAGCAGTTGAAATTCCTGATGACTGAAACTGAACCAGCGTGGGCAACTGGCTTTTTGGTACTGGAAGAGGAGCTGGAACTGCTGCCAACTGAGGAACTGTATGTAACATCTTGTGGGGGGTGGCTGCAGATCCAGGCAAGCTAATGACTGGAAATTGCAGAGCAGATGCTAAATTTTGAGGAGATGCTGTTGGCTGTGTTGAAATCAGCACAGATGAAGCAAGATGTCCTGTTTTCACAGTGGATATACCCACAGTATTTCCAATATTTGATGTACAAAGTCGATTACCCAGAACTGGCCTTATTCTTGAGGGATCATTGCCACCAATCAAGACAGTAGGCTGTGTCCCAGAGGAAGTCCCACTTGATGTTACTGAAACAGATTCTACGTGTGCACTTGATGTTGTTATTGTAAAGGCATTTTTGGCTTTTGTTGCAACACAAACAGATTCATTAGCTGACAGAGTAAAACTTGGAACAGGAACCACAGTACTACTTGTCAAGGATGGGGCCAAGGCTGTGCTCTTTTTGTCTTCTCCTTTAGAAATGCCAGAGTGCAATATATTAACTGGTAGGCCCTCCTGTGCACTGCCTTTAGTATTTACAATGGTCTGACCTATATTTAGTCCAATTTTCACATCTTTTACTTGAGCAGTAGTTGGTGTTGAATTAATTTTTATCGGTGCTCCTACTGTAGATGGGATCAAAACCAACTGTGGTTGCTCTGCAGCATTAACAAAGTTTTTGGTTAGGGAAGAAGGAAGGTTCTGTTTCAATGTCTCTGCAGGTAGACTGGTGGTTAATGGGCCATTGGCAATTTGTGTGTTAATGAAAACCAGCTTCTGAGCATTAACAGCAGTGGATGCTGGAGAGGGTATAATACTGTCCCCTGATGCCCTAGAGGGAGATAAAATTGGTGGATTTGTGATTAATGTAAATTTCTGGACTGGAGTACCACTGATTAAATCTCCATTTGTTGCGGAATCAGACTCAGATTGTGTAACAGATTTTGTTTTGGTTTTAGTATCCTCTTGATGCTGCACAGAAGAATTTGGAGTTTTGATATTATTACTTTGTCCAGTGCTAGTCACACTAACAGGACTGTGTGGAGTCACAGACACCAAATTGCTAGCTAATGAAATGGAGGATAAAGGAGAAGACATATGGCAGGAGTTCTCTCTTACTTGACACAAAGAATCCCGAACAGCTGGCTGCTGTAGTGTGAATTTGGTACTTTTCTCCATTGTCTGGGTAGTATCAGCAGGGAGAACTCTAACATTAACAGAAGAAGCTGTTGAGGGGGCAAATCCGGAAGGAGATGATTGTCCAATATGTGGGAGACCAGATGTGGCTGTTGCTACAGATGGAAGACTGGAGCATGGTACCACTGTGGTTTTTGGCACAAGAAAGGCCTGAAGCTGAGATGCGTATGTGAAAACTGAACTAGGACATAAACTACTAGGTGAAATCTGATCTGGGTTTGTTTGCACTTTAACAATTCCGGTGTTTCCACCTCGTGTTGTGACCAGAATAGATTGTGATTCTCTTACACACACTGTCTTCAGCTCTTGCTTAGTTTCAAGGGATTCAGTTTGCTGCTGTGATGCAAGACTATGAGAGGCAGAATCAGTGTTTGTAGATGCACTTAATGCTGTTGCTGGTGTCAATGATTGGCTAGCTGTGGAAAGAGTAGGTGAAGCCAAAGACACAGGCAATGTAGCAGTTGAAACTGTAGTCTTGACTTTGTCACTTTCAGTTCGGCTTACCTTAATTGTTGACGATAATAAGTTATCTGCTGAAGTTACATCAGGCAATGGTTGTGTAGTGTTCATGGGACCAGTCACTTGTGATGAGTGGGTAGTATTCATGTTAAAAATTGTAGTGGGTGACTGAGGGGCATTTGCAGGGCCTGTTACCAGAACAGGTGTTAAAGAAACACTGACATTTGACATTTTTGGTAAAGATGTACAGTGCATCTCAAATGATTTTTGTTGTAGTGACTGAATGTCCTTGGACACAATTTTTTCTTCCTTCTCCTGAAGAAGAAAATTCTTAGGTAAAATAAGAACTTGTTGCATGACTTTTTCTCCAGTTTTAGGGTCAATCATAGCTTGCATTTGAATTTTCGCTGAGCTGTTGGGAACATCTATTGGTACACAGTGGCCATTTGGCATTTTGTATACCATTTGTAAAGGAGTCTTAGAACTGGCCTGGCAGGGCAATGCTGGTTTGATCAGTGATGATTCCAAAGGTGGTAAAACTGACTTTTCAGAAGAAGATACGTTCATGCCTGCAGGAGGCAACAGTTGATTTGTTAAGGTCACTTTGTTCCCAGTATTCTTGGCAAGCAAGGCCTGGATGGGTTTGGTCCCTTTTGGAAAGTTTGATACTGATGTTGCAGGATCTGTCAAGGAAAGCAACTCTAGAGTTGACCCTTCAAATTGTTTCAGCTCAGTCACGCAATCTGACTGCAGGCTACTTTCTGCACTCTGGACCACAGCCTCATTAGTGTTCAGTTTAGCTTTCTTCCTTGGTGAAAGCTCATTAGTGCTTTGATCAAGACAACTATTTTGCTTGAACTGTCGTTTAATGCATTTGGGCAGTGTCTTCTGTATTTCTTTAGAAGCTGATTCTTTTTTCAAAATTCTGTTTTTTCCTGAAGGTAAATTCATCTCTAATAGTTTCGTTTCATCTGCAAGGATATTAAAACACAAACACTGTTTTACATGTTTGCAACTGATACCCCTATAAAATAGTTTTACAGTGTCTCGCTAAAGGCAATACACTAGTTTGCAAGAATAAAGGTATGTGGAAGGAAATGTCTGATTTTTTAAGGGCATCTGGTCAAGGACCTTTGCAATACATAAACGGGGTAATAAAGAAAGGAGGAAGTAATAAACAAGAATATACACAGATTGAAACCTGACCAGCAATGGGAGACAGTGAGGAAAACCAAATCTGGTCATTCACATTAATTGATAATAGTATGTGAGAGCATGAGAATGTATATTACAGCAAGGTAATCTGGAGGGGAAAAAGGGAAAAGCCAGGAAAAAATACACAGAGACACAGATCTAACCAAACAAAAATGGAGACAGTGTCAAGAAACAACTTCATCAATCACACCAACTGACTGGCTATCAGGAAAGGCCTCTTGCAGGAAGATCAACTTTTTGAACCTAATATGATTATAAACCAAGGGAGATCCTGGCGACAAGGCCAGGAAGGGTGAGGAAATTGGCTCAGCTATACAAACCCATGAAGCGATGTGTAGAGGTAAGGGGGGAGCTGCAAGGACAGCTGCAAGAGGTTACAGCATGTGGACCTGGTGCCAACTGCTGGGGGGTGTCTGTATCCTCCCCAAATCCAGTATGAGTGTATTCACTGATAAACTTCAAGCCAGAGTAACTGGTGAGCCAGAGGGCCTGGGGGTCTGGGCTGGCCTAGCAGGTGGACTTGTGAGTGGGGGATGCCTGTGCGACACAGATGTGAATGCCATGTTTCATACTGAGCATCAAGCTGGACTAGCCAGTGAGCAGGGGATGCATGAAGTGGTAACACAGCTGAGGATGCATGCAGGAGGGCCAGGTGGACACAAGGGCCATGCACTCAGGCTTTGGTTGCATGGGGCTGCAAGGAGTCCTCTGTGAGGAGAGAGGCCAGGAACTGCCTTGTGCCAGACACACCTGGTCTAAAACAAATCCACTGCAAGACACAGTTGAGCCTGTCAGCCAAGCTGGTGATGTCTCATGGATAATGCTTTGCAGAAGAGTGTGACAGAATGGACTGAGGAAAAAACGTAGAGACACAATTCTGTAGACATCAAGGTCAGCAAAGAAGGAGGGGTATCTGGAATGGATTCTCCTGCAATCCACTAAGACCCCTGATCAAGCAGGTTGACCTGCTCCCATGCAGGATCACGCTGGAACAGGTATGTACATTGCAAATGCTTGAGGACCCCATTCTAAGCAGGTGAGTGTGCCTTGATGGAAGTTGCAGCCCATGAAGAGCCCACTCTGGAGCAGGCTCCTGACTGGAACTGTGGCATATGGGGGACCCACACTGGTGCAGTCTTAGGCTGAAAACCTCTAGCCTATGGAGAGGACCCACACTGGAGCAGTTTGTGAAGGACTGTATTCCCTAGGAGGGACCCCACACTGGAGCACGGATGAGGAAGAAGAGAACTGACCTCAATCCCCAGACTCAATCCTTCCTGTGACACTTGACAAGGGAGGAGGTAGAAGAATTGGGAATGAAGATGAGCCTTGAAAGAATGTGGATTTGTGAAAGGGAGGAGGTTTAGCTTTTATATTTGTTTCTCACCATCCTACTCTTTTTTTAATTGACAACAAATTAAATTAATTCTCCTCAAGTGAGTCTGTTTTGACTGTGACAGAAACTGGTGAGGAATCTCCCTGCCTGTATCTCGTTCCCTGAGCTTTTCCATATTATTTTCTCTCCCTATCCTGTTAACGAAGGGG
>NW_008237890.1:1001706-1014194 GCF_000691975.1 Corvus brachyrhynchos
GCCAGCAAAGCCCAACCCACCATAAAAGTAAATTCCACACAGACCTACCATGTTATCACAGAAATAGTTAAGCACAAAAAAATGGCAAACACTCGAATAAAGCAGAATTTTCATTTTGGTCATGTCTGCCCTCTTCAAGTCTACATCTGACAGATATGCACCACAAGCTATTTTCATATTATCACAGTAGTAGAATTGAGGTAAAAAGTAGGACACAAGCTCACATGGAAAAATTAGCTTCCCAAATCAACTTGATTCAGCTCCTGAATCAAGTTCAAGCTACCGATTTCCAGTAAATGCTTACCATTGTCTGAGTGATCTTTTTTGGGAACTTCTATATGTTCTGTAGAGTCTGATGATTTACCGCATACTACTGCAAAAGATTCTTTGCCAGAATCAACTTCACTTTCATCATTACTCCACAATTCTCTGGTAAATTTATCATGGTCTGGATGTCTTTTAAAGTCATCATAGTCCTTCTTCAACCTAGACCTTAAAAATAACAAAACTAACTTTACTAAAAAACCACACTGTTTTAAACATTATTTTTATTTGTATTTGCTGCCAAACAAAAAGTTTGTTTAGATTTAATTGCCTGTGCCCTTCAAAAAATTACAGTGTAGCCCTGTCTGCAAGTCTCTAAAACCCAGAAAATGTGAAGTGACAGCAATGTCCCTTACTTTACAAAAACTGAATTCTGTGTCATTAAGTCCTCTAACAATAGGCAAAAGGACTGAGTCAAACGACCATTACTGTTTTACTGCATCAATCTTCCATTTCTTCCTTCATCTTTCATGTGACAAATACATCTGTATGGACTTGAGTATTAACTGTAAAAAGTTTACTCCTTACTTTGAAGACAACCCCAAAAAGAGAATTAAGTGAATCTTGTTTTTCTTAAGCACATCACGCTTCTGGCTCAGCTATGAGATTGCAATGTAACTTTCTCCTTAAGAACACTTTCTTTTCTCTGGTCCATTAGAACAGCTGCTGCTATTATATCCATAGGTTCACGCTCCATTAAAGAATGTGCATATGACAGAAATACATAGGTACTTCACTTACTTGAATGCCATTCAGAAACACGTCCACTTACCTTGATACTGCTAACCTCCTACGTGTTTTCATTGTCCCTTCTTCTAAACCACTGTTTAGATGGGAGGTAGTAGCTATTTTAGTGTACAAATACATTGAACTTCAGGATTCAGCTGGTTGAAATCAACACAATGCCCAGAAGGATTATTCAGCACATGAGTGAACAGATTATAGCAATTAACACCTTGTGTGGAATAGAATCTAGACTGTTCTGGACCTAACCCTTATGACAGTAAGAATAAGATCTTAAATTTACTCATTCTTTTGTATTAGCGTAACAGTTACTTGCATTGAATGCAGGAATCACCAGCTGCTGTTTATGAGATGGGGAGGTAGGAGCCAAGAATGATGTCACAGCTGCCAGGGCATGAGCCTCACCAGTCAGCAAGCCATTCCACTTGCCCTGAATGAGGCAGCAGGGCACGCCTAGGGATGGTAATTGGGTTCAACCAAGAGCCCAGATCAACAAGCAAGTTCCCGGTGCTGAGGCAGGTCTGAGATTAAACTGGGAAGTCAATTCAAATTTTAAGATCAGGACCAGGTCCAGTGATGGCTGCCAGGGTCAGGATCCAGTTGAGTGATTTCTGGGCATCTCCACAGTGATGATGCAGGTAGAAGGTCAGTCTGAGGGTCAGTCCAGATCAGTAGGACCCATGGCCAGGCACAGTAACTGCTGTAGTTGAGACAAAAACTGTCATACCTACAGCAGAGATTGAAGGCTGCAGAATGACCTGAAATGGGGATCCTGGACCAATGGACAGGTGGCATAGATGGATGGCCAGGTGGGGCTGCTAAGGGTCAATGAGATCTAGTCATTTACTCCCAGCTGTCACACTCTCGACTCAGAGCAGACAATATTGAAGCCTGTAGGAAGATGTAATGTGGACAATACTTCAAATCTGTCATCAGGGTTTTGAGCCTGAAGTCTAGGTGTAGAAGAACTATAGGAGAACACCAGGGAACCACTGCTGTACAAAAGTTTCTGGATGGAATTTCCCTTTTTCTTTTGAGGAACCTCTGCTGCGAGGCCAGTGAACAACTCTAATCAGTGGGCACAAGTAACTTTCCCTATTAAGCCTTGCTGCTATTCAAATGCAATTCAACATTATACTCTGTCATAAACATGAACAACCAGAGGACCTTTCAGAAGGGAAAGAAAAGAATTTTGATCATGAAGTCTGCTCCTACTAGTTAAGTAACAAAGGAAGGAAGGAAAACTCCAGTCTCTTATTCCATGCTGTAGCATATGGAGGAAGAAGCGCTGCCCAGCCCTTCATGGCTTAGAAGTTAAATACTGTTATTCAATTAGTATATGTTAGTACCTCGCTGAGACACCCTACAGACACAGAAACTTCAGTGAGACTTCTGGGGGAATCGATGTTTACATGACCATAAGCAAATTTTACTCAATTGCTTTTTCCCTTTTACATGACACCTTTCTTCACCACTGTGCTACACTACTGCCTAGCAGCTGCATAACGAACCAGATCAAGACAGTGATCTAGAATCCCCCATCCATCTTTCTTTCCTCCCCACGATTTGTAAACATTGTTCTTCAGATGGACATGCTATGTGTATGTCCAAACAGTTACGTCATGGAAACACTCAGGCTTTCCTTGTTGAATAAACTACGGTTACAGCCTAAAACATACATACTAAAAACATGAGTTGAATTCAGTTAATTTCATAAGTTAGCCTGTACTCCAAATGCATGCTTCTCTAGCTACCAGCACACACATACATATGATCTCAACTATCCTGTTCCAGACTAAAATTTACTCCTATCAGTCACAGCTCATATATAGCACTCAACGCACTCTGCATGATAGTTCTGTGTTCTATAACCACATTGATGCAACACAGGCAACAAACAGAAGCTGGAAGCCACTGTGCCACTAGAAAGCTGTGACCTTCTTGCCATTACTGAAACTTGGTGGGATGTGACTGAAGTGTGACTGTCGATGGCTACAGGCTCTCCAGAAGAGACAGGTGAGGAAAGAGAGAGGCAGAGGGCTTGCCCTCTACATCAGGAGGTAGACTGAGTGTGAAGAGCTGTCTCTGAAGGACAGCCATGAGCAGGTCAAAAGCCTGTGGGTAAGAATCAGGGACAGAGGCAACAAAGGGAACGTTGTGGATGGTTTTAAGTACAGAACCCTGATCAAAGGGAGCCTATTGATGAAGCCTTCTTGTTCCAGCTACAGGAGGCATCATGCTCGCAGGCTCTTTTCCTGCTGGGGCACCTCAACCAAAATCTGCTGGGAGAACAGCATAGCAAGCTGCAGGCAAGCCAGGAGACTCTTGGAAAGCATGAGGGATAACTTCTTGAGCCAGGGAATAGACAGCAGCCCACAGGGGATAAAATTCGGGATGTTATGGGCACCAGCGTAAGTGAGCTAATCCTGAACATCAAGATTGGAGGGAGCCTGGGCTGCAGCAATCACGCATTGGTGGAGTTTGGAGTCCTGAGGAATATGGGCCAGGTGAGGAACAAAGTTATGCCCCTTAACTTTAGGAAAGCAGACTTCCAACTCTTCAAGGAGATAACCAGTGGGATCCACTGGGAGACTTCTCTCAGGCACAAGGGAGTGGAACAGAGCTGGCAGATGTTTAAGGAAGTCTTCCACAGAGTGCAAGAGCTGGCAATCCCCAGGAGCAAGAAACTGGGCAAGGAAGGCAAGAGAATGGCAGGGCTGAGTAGGGAACTGCTGCACAGACTTAAGAGAAAGAAGCAAATGCACAGGCAGTTGAAGCTAGGATGGGTGGCCCAGGAAGAACACAGAGATCCAGTCTGGTTGTGTAGGGTCAGGGTGAGGAAGTCCAAGGCAAAGCTGGAATTGAACTTGGCAAAGGACACAAAGAATAACAGGAAGGGCTTCTATAGGCACGTTAACCAGAAAAGGAAGGCCAAGGAAGGCGACCCCCTCTGATAAACAAGGGTGGAAAGCAACACGAGGAAAAGGCTGAGGTACTCAACAACTTTTTGCCTCAGTCTTCGAGGGCAACATTTCTTCCACACCCCTTGAGTGGATGGACAGCAGGATAGGGACTGGGGGAGCAGAGTCTCTCCCACTGTAAGTTAAGATCAATTTCATGATCACCTGAAGAACCTGAAAGTACAGAAGAGATGGAAATGGCTGACGTATTTGCCAAGCCACTCTCCATGATATTTGAAAAAGTCTTGGCAGTCAGTTGGAAGTCCCAGGTGACAAGAAAAAGTGAAACATTGTACCCATCTTAAAAAAAGGTTGAAATGAGGACCCTGGGGACTATTGACCTGTCAGCCTCACCTCTGTGCCTGGGAAGATCATGGAACAGACCCTCCCAGAAGTTGTGCTAAGGCACAAGGAGGTGATTCAGGACAAGGCAGCACAGCTGCACCAAGGGCAGGTCCTCCCTGACCAATTCAGCAGCCTTCTGTGATGGACTGACTACATCAGTGGACAAGGGAAGGGCTACAGCTGTCATTTATCTGGACTTCTGTAAAGCCTTTGACATGGTCCCCCACAACATCCTTCTCCCTTAAACTGGAGAGACTGGGATTTGATAAGCAGACTGTTAGATGGATAAGAAATCGGTTGGATGATGGCATCCAGAGGGTAGTGGTCAAAGGCACAGACTCCTGATGGATATCAGGGACAAGTGGTGTCCCTCAAGGGTCCATACTCAGACCAGAGTTATTTATTATCGTCATTAATGACAGAGATAGAGGGACTGAGGGCACTCTCAGCAAGTTTACAGATGACACCAACCTGAGTGGTGCAGCTGACACATCTGAAGGACAGGATGCCATCCAGAGGCACCTGGGCAAGCTTGAGAAATGAGGTCCATGGGAAAACTTAATGAGATTTAATAAGATCAATTGCAAGGTCCTGCGCCTGGGTCAGGGCAACCCTCTGTGTCAGCACAGGCTGGGGATGAACAGACTTGGGGGTGCTGGTGGGTGAGAGGCTGGACATGACCCAGCCATGGGCACTCACAGCCCAGAAAGCCAAACGTGTCCTGGGCTGCATCCAAAGCAGCGTGGGCAGCAGGGCCAGGGAGGGGATTCTGCCCCTCTGCTCTGCTCTGCTGAGACCCCACCTGCAGTGCTGCATCCAGCTCTGGGGTCCCAGCATGGGAAGGACATGGAACTGTTGGAGCGAGTCCCAGAGGAGGCCACCAAGACGAGCAGAGGGATGGAACACCTCTCCTGTGCAAAAAGACCAAGAGGTATTGGTCAGCCTGGAAAAGAGGAAGCTTCAAGGAAACCTAATTGCAGCCATCCAGTACCTCAAGGGAGCCTTCCAAAAAGCTGGAGAGAGACTTTGTACAAGAGCTTGTAGTGAGAGGAAAAGGGGCAATGGCTTCAAATTGAAAGAGAGTAGGTTTGGATTAGAAATTGGGAAGAAATTCTTAAGTGCGAGGGTGGTGAGGCACTGGAACAGGTTGTCCAGAGAAGCTGTTGAAGCCCCATCCCCAGAAGGCCAGATTGGATGGGGTTCTGAGCAGCCTGGTGTATGAAAGGTGTCCCTGCCCATGGCAGGAGGACTGGAACTAGATGATCTTTAAGGTCCCTTCTAACCCAAACCATTCTATAATTCTATGATTCTGTGATTCGACAAACAAGAAGTAATACTGGGCACCAAACCATTCCACAGCAGAATTTACAAAAAGGATTAAATTGTAAACTTCACATACTGGAAAATTAAATTCTTCCTGACAGTAATACTGTCTGCCATGTTTCCAGAAGGATTCTGAATTGCGAAAGAAAGGAAGAAATTAACAGCTAAGGAAAATGAACAGAAATGAGAACAGAAAGCAATAGAAAAAGACCCAAAACTTGTACTTGGGTCCATTATTTAAAGCAAGATATTCAATAATATCCCAGATTTCCAAATAAGAATTTTAATTCATGCATGGTATTCACAAAATGAGCTACCAAGGAACCAATTTAATGTCTTTGGTATGTCCTTGTGTTTTTTTAAACATAATACCTTTCACACTTTTCAGCATTAGCTCTGCATCATGTAACTGTGTAACTTGCTTCCTTCACACTCAGCATTTAAGAAGCAGCCTGTTTTCCTATCCTTTGTCACAGAGCTCAAGCCTCTAATCATTCCTTGCTTTTTAATTCTCTACATGGCAAAAGTAAGGTACGACTATAGCAATACCTGAATGGCTAACAGGCAAGAATGGCACTGAGCTTCAAGACAGTATCTAATCTATGATTTATAATCAGGGTAGCACCTTCACCGTTACTAATACTTGCACTTTACTAGATTTAAACCCATCACTGCTTCACCCGTATTCCTCTGACATACTGCTTTCCAGATTCTTTTTCTTCTTTCTAATTTACTGGGTTACAAAGACCTCAAAACAATGCTTCAAGAATTGCTCCGTGGAGAATTCATTAATAGCTGATTTATGTAGCTTTAGAAAGTAAGTACTCAGAGTATTCTAAAAAGCCCCAGTATAGTTTTCTAAAGAAAGGTCTTCAGCATCTCTTAACCAAATACGCAGCAATACAAATCCTAGCTGTATTGTGATATCCTATTGGTCAGGATGCTTAAGGATTCTACAGCGTTTTAGAGGAAAAAAACATTAGGGGGTTAAGCTCAAATTTTTTAGAGACAGTAATTCTGGAATATAAGATACTTCTTCCAACTAAAGTGCTGCCAGTGCCTCACTCCTCTCCTCAAATAATTTCAATTTTATTTATTTAAGAAGCCAACTTATTGATCAGTTTTTAAAATGTGAATTTTGTTCTGTTTTTCATCCCATGCACCACTGCTGAAAAAAAAAAAGCAGGTAATTACCTGTTTCTTTGAAATGCTTTAATTAGCTTTGGTTCCCATGGTAACAGTTCATTAAGCAGTCGTAACAACGTACCATGCAATTCCTTTACTGCTTGCTTCCGGTGGTACCATCTTCCCTGAAAACATAAATTCCATTTATTTATCATTGCATTAGACCTAAATCTTGTTAGATTGTATTAGTACTACAATAACCCCACAAATATGAGGAAAATAACTGGAAGAAAAGACCAGAAACTTTCAGAGTTACACATACCGTTAACCTATGTAAGAAATTACTACTTTTATTCTAATACTACAGAGGGATAATGTCCTAATTGGAAAAGTAATACTGCAAGCACTCTCACTTTTTACAGGTCAAAATTAAAACTGAAATAGTATTCTACAAATACACCATATGTTTAAAATTACTTAAGTAAGTAACTAACGTAGGTAGTTATCCACTCAGGTCAGGAAAATCAACCATGTATGTACATTTTTCTGAGTTAGAGATAAAATTTTTACAGAAAACATCACCACAATCTCATTTAAGAGAAGTGGTATAAATTATAACATTACTATTTGCAAAAAAAACCCCCAACTTACTACAATTTTCAAGGATAAAAATCCTACAGTTTTTCCATTACATTTTATTTAATGTTCTAGAGAAAGGCTTTTTTAAAAGAGAAGTTTAGCAAATTTATCCTTTATGAAGCAACAGACTGTGCAGCAAAGACCAGTTTTCCAAAATAAAATCCTTTAAGCTTTTAATTAAAATGTATAATTAAAAAGTTTTATTTTCAAAAGTGATATATGTAATCTTACATTCATGTTTTCATAAATCTAGAAAGTCTGAATAAGGAGAGAAGACATTAGGAAATGACAATCATGCTGGCCATGGTGTTGCAGAACACACCCCTTAGCACTCACAGAAACCTCTTGTACATATTTCTTTCCAAAACCTTATTCTGTAGTTCATTGCATAAAAGACTGAACAATGCATATATACGTAACTGATATAAAAGAGATGTGGTATAGCACTTCTGCCACTCTACTAACTCTGCGCATTTTATGTAAATGAGGATTTTTAGCTCTTGACTGGTCAGAGAAGATTTAAAACAGTAAAGAGACTATGGTTCTGCAAGAAAAAGAAGCAAGACTTGGGAACTTACTCATTTCATATATATATTTAGCTTTTGATAGCGCACATATCCTTCACAGCTTCCTGTGGTCTAGCACATCAAGAAATGTAAGGCAGGAAAATCTGGATAAAGCTGTCACGGCTGCCTTTCAGCAGTCTACAAGATTGATCTTCCTAAGGACTTTGGAACAATTTCTCTCTACACATTTCAGCAGATCTCTCCAAAGTACAGCAAGATCACTCATGCTGAATGCTTGTTTGAAGACCGGGTATCTATTTTTTTATGGATAATCATTTACATGTTACATAACAAAACAAATAGTTATCTTCATGCTTGAATTAAAATTACAAAAGCAAAGATTTAAAGCAGGTAATTATGCCACATTACCACACAACAATCACTGCTGAATATAGAGACAAGCCAGTAAACTGTATTATAACTTCCTTCTCTTGTAGTCAGTCACATATGTAAAGCTGTCACTAATCACTACAACAAAAACCAAACCTTGTGCATACTGTAGCCTACCAGGGCATTTGGAATCATCTCTTAATGTGAGCAAACAACAGAATTAATTGTTAACATATGAAAGAATATTATGTGCACTTATTTCTTTTTCTTGTAAGATAAACAAAACATTTTGCAGACTGTTTTAAAAGAATGAATTTATATACTACAGAGCATTAGTGCATTGCCTCAAAACAAAAATCAAATAGCAAAAAAACCAATGCTACTACTACTGTGAAATAGAAATGCTGTACATGTAGTTGATATTAGCAAAGAAGATGTGTGAAAATGTAATATTGAAAAGATATTAAAAATCACTGCAAAGTAAAAAACCCAAGAAATTGATTTCTGAGACTAATTTGTCTTTAAATAAGGCTAAGATTTTTTTCTGCTTAAGCAGAATAAAAAAGGAGTTTTTATAAGAAAGATAAATATCAGCTAACCACTGAGTAAATTTGAAGCAGCAACTGTTATGCAGCCAGCATATGTACAATACGTTTAGTCAAGAACAGACTTCAAGACTTTACTGACTTCATTAATACTTAAAAAAACCCAAAATATGTTACTTTTCTCTCTGCTTACAAACATAAAAACCTAAGCAATTCCTGGTCCCTAATTCTACATCTAGCTCTAGCTGGAGGCCTGTCTCTAGTGCTGTCCCCAAGGGGTCAATACTGGTCCAGTATTGTTTAACTTGTTCGTCAGTGACTTGGATGAAGGGGCAGATACCTCCTCAGTGAGTTCACTGATGATGGAGAGCTGGAAGGAGTGGCCAGTACCCCAGAGAGCTGTGCAACCCTTCAGAAGGACGTCAACAAGGTGGAGAAACAGGCAGAGAGGAACCGTACTTCCAAGTAATTTAATGAAAATTTTAAAAAACATAATTTTAAAAAACATAAATTAATTATTTCCTTTTATCTCAATTACTTATTTTTCTTAGTGGGGTTTTGGGGTTTTAACAATAAACCTGTTAATGGAAGCATAGACAAATTTAAGCCATGAGAAGAATCTTTTTTCCTCAGAAGTAGTCAAGACAGAACTAATACAGGCCAAGAAAGACTGGAATAAAAATAAATCCTTATCTTTTAAATTACTGTGGTTCAGTTGGTTTTCTGTGCAAACACATAAAGGTTAGATGTTATTATTCCTTAAATACTAAATAGTAAAAAGAGATATTAAAAAAATGTACATAACATTAAGACCCATCACTACAAAATTTAGCATTTCTTTTCATATGCGATTTGATTTTCTAACACAGTGTTGTGTTTGTCTTTTATTTGGGGGGCCAGGGGGAAGGCAAATCAATAATTGATAAAGCTATGAGTTAACTCCCTATTATATAGCTGCCTAATAGTTTCTGTAGATAATAAACTTGTTTTCACAAATGTCTGTGTTGCAAATTCTCAGAAATACCAAATGATATAATGTAAGAGATCAGCTACAAACTGAGCTTAGGAGGTTCAGGCTGGACCTCCAAAAGTATATGTTCATCAGGAACATACAGCACTTGTTCCCTGGGAGAAGAGGCCAACCCCCACCAGGCTACACACTCCTTTCAGGCAGTTCTGGTCTCCCCTGAGCCTCCTTTTATCCAGGCTCAACACCCCCAGCTCCTTCATCTGCTTCTTACAGGATTTATGTTTCAGACTCTTCCCCAGCTCTGGTCTCACTTCAGCACCTCAGTGTCTTTCTTGGAGTGAGAGGCCCAGAACTGAACACAGGATCTGAGGTGCAGCCTTACCAGTGCCGAGTACAGGGGGACAATCCCTGCCCTGGTCCTGCTGGCCACACTGTTGCTGATCCAGGCCAGGATGCCATTGGCCTTCTTGGCCACCTGGGCACACCCTGGCTCATGTTCAGCTGCTGGCACCAGCACCCCCAGGTCCTTTTCCTGTGGGCAGCTTTGCAGCCACTCTGCCCCAGCCTGTGGCACTGCCTGGGGTTGTTGTGACCCAAGGGCAGGACCCGGCACTGGGCCTTGTAGAACCTCACACCACTGGCCTTGGCCCATCGATCCAGCCTGTCCAGATCCTTCTGCAGAGCCTTCCTGCCCTCCAGCAGGTCAACACTCCCACCCAACTTGGTACTGTCTGTGAACTGACTGAGGGCGCCCTTGATCCCCTTGTCCAGATCACTGAGAATGATATTAAACAGAATTTAGTTACCATCTTGTTCCAAGTAGCGACAAACAAGACACTATTTGTTTTCTAGAAACACAATATAAGGTATTAACACAGGAAAATAAAAGAGAAAAAAAGGACTAAACAGAGAAGTGTAAAATATGACTTTGTGCTGTGTCAAGTTGCAAGTAAATTTCAAAAATGCAAACACAATAAAAACACATTTTAGAAATGGGCTGAATGTTTCCATATAAATGCAGACACATTCAACACATTCAACTGAAAACTTACCTTTTAAAACAAGGTTTCTGACATCCAGAGCAGCCAGGAAATGCTGACTCCACTCTCTGTGACTGATGCCCCAGCATACATTATTCTGGCATATTTATCATGGAACCCCAAAGCAGACTGGAGCCAGGATATTGATACATGGGGTAAGGACTGAACTTTTTATAGGAGTTTTCGTTTTGCTTTTAAATAAACACACACACACAACACCACAATATTATGCAGTTTTATAAGATTGTCTGTAATCTTTACTTTCTATCCCAGGGACATAAAGTAAAGAAAACTAGTAATCTTATAAAACCATGCAATATTGTTGAAAAGGGGTGGTGGTGGAGGGAGAAAACTTACCCTTAGTAGGCCTGCTCCATTCTGCTGCGGGGTTCTGTGGTATGTGTGACATCACCAGTCTAGTGTTTTCTAGTGATGTCACACAGAGAGGGAGTTGGTGATCTCCAGCTGCTTTGGACACCAGATACCTAAAGAAAAGAGATCAGTAACTTTTTCAAATCATATATGGATTAATGTTGAATGTTCTTAATAACTGATTTATGGGCCAAATACTACAATTTCAGACACTTACTTCCAATTTTGACTGAATAAGAATGCATTACAAGATCATGTATTCATACTATGCAAACTCATCTATTACTGAAAGTGTTTTAATTTTGAAAATGCTTAGAGTTATCTTCTACGATAAATTTCCTGAAAGTTACTATCTTGTATTTTACCTTCAGCAACATAATTCTGAACATTATAAATGTATATCAACAGCTAACTTCTGATACTGTTTGAAGATTGGGATTAAGCAGAGTCAGAAAGAATGACTTGTAAATTATAGAACAAATTCACTTATGACATCTCTGAATCAATTTTATCATTGAGCATTTACCAGCAACTAGTGAAAAATCCTGAGTCCAGCTTGCACTTCCATGACCTAGATATCTGATCGCACCAAGTTATATCCTAAAATGGTATCTCATACTCTCTTCTTATACACTACAAGCAAATACAGTAAAACAAAAAACAACACCACCAAAACAAAGTGCAATAAATCTCTTGCTACCAAGACTGTCTTTGTCTCCTGATTTAGTTCTGATTTAGTTCATTACTATGAAATGACTTTTCATTCAGATGTTTAGCCACACGTTCTAATTTTCTTTAGGGAAAATTACTACACAATCATCATTGTATTGATCAATATATCACACTTCTTTAAAAGATATAAACCACAAAAACACAACAGAAAGTTTATCATCAGGATGAACTTACTGTTGAACTCAGAACAATGAAATTATCCAAGCACTGAATTGTCACATTTTACTCCTCCATTAGAAGACCTTCAAAGTTATTAACTGATTTACACTTCTGCAACTTACAAAGAAATTGGATGTATGCAGTATCTTAAACTATTTACAAAAAAGCTATGTCTTTTAAGTTGTTAAGATCTTACTTAACTCCCTCTCATATATCTGAGTATTTTATTACATTAACTCTGAATATGTGTTTCTCCACTCTTCAGCTGAGCAGCTTAAAAACAGCTGTTTTGCTCTGACTGTGCGCTGACAGGA
>NW_008237890.1:1014377-1041305 GCF_000691975.1 Corvus brachyrhynchos
AATGCCTTGAATTATTTCCTCAAAACAACATACTAACTGACCAAAATCCAAAGCACTGTGAAATGTTCTGAATAAACAGTAGTATTTCTGTGACAAAAATGTGTAAGTACACATTCACCTCTGATGCAGAACCCACACTTTCACATTTGGAACTGTAGAAAGGTATGTGGTAAAAGTGGCTTAAAGAAAGCTTGTTAGCATACATATATTGGAGGTTTAGTCAGTTACACAAGGAAAGGCATGAAAGATCAAGAGAAAATAGTTGAGAAAAAAGTAGACAATAAAGACAGAAAGCTGGAGAAGCTAAGAAAAACTGAAGACTGACAAAAATATTGAATGTGAGTGAGATAAGCCAAAGTTAAAAATATCAGAGAAGACAAATTAAGTCTTGTGGAGAAGATTTCAAAAACTGAAACCTAAAATTGGCTTTATTCATTCATATTAAACAACTAAATAATACAAATGCTCCACATCTTCCATCTGTCCTCAGAAGTACAAGAAGCTGCATGGATGTAAATGTGTAAATTTCTGTCTCAAAATTCAGTATTTTGGGCTCATATTAGTGTTTTCAAAAGATGCAGGCAAGACACAGAGAAGCAATAACAGTATCTGGAAGTGACTAAAGCACAAATCAAGTGTTCAGGATAAGGACGGAAAAAGAGAGTGTTAGACATGTTATAGACGAAGACACATACTAACAGAGAACCCAGGCTTAAATTAACAGGAAACATTCCAGCTGCAAGACTTCAAGTGTGTATATTAATACTTGCAAACTCTAAGCATTTATTGGTGTCTCTCTTATTGTAGCTCTCTTTATCTGCAGTTTAAACCTGCAAATGGGTGTGCATACACAGATTTCTCAGATCTGTTTGTGTGTACATTAATGTAAATATAGTAAGGCTGATGAAAACAAGTGTAACTGAAAACTGTTTACATCCAAAAGTCTCAAGCATGGTACGTATTTCATTGGGGAGGGAGGAACTGGTCAGGACAAGAGGAGGCAGGAAAGGGGAGAAGGAAGTCAACCTCTGAATAAAAACTGAAAAAGATTTAATCCAATAATAAAGATGTCTCCCTGGGCCCCAAATGAAAAGACACAGTAGGTTTTTCCACTTAATTGTTTGTAAAATTGAGGTCTGATTGACTAAAATATTAGTAAGAGCCCTAAACTATTTCTGATGTTTACATAAATTTCTGCTGAAGGGAAGTTCTTCAGAAGTCCCTGTACAGTCTTGTCTAAAGACGGTTTCCCTGCCAAACACTTTCAAACGTGACAATTTTTCCCATTTCTTCACTGAACAGAGAGGGAATATTTTATAAACTTTTTAAATAAACCATTTTGCATTATTTTTCCCACACATTAACATATTTTTAAAATAAAATGTAGCCAATCAATGAAAAACCTCAGCAAGCAGTCTTCTAGTTTAGATGCTTACACCTCCCAGGAACAAATTTAACAGCAGCCCATCTGGAATCTCAAAAAAAATAACCAGACAAGGGAAGTATGTTCCACCCTGGATCAATATATTCCTTTGAATAACCCCACAAATTAATTTCTGTCTGAGGTTTTAAATATTTCTGACCAAAACCAGTGGGTTTTTCACTTTAAATTTTCAGGCAGGCTCTGAAATACATTTGCAGAAAACCTCAGTTTGCTTTCAGATCTTTTGACTCACCTGCCTAAAAACAATACCCACTTCCAAAGATTGACAAAGGCATTCAGCCTCCTGGGACCATCTCATTATAAACTCCAGGAACAATAGCAGAACACAAAACCTTTAAAAGGGAGGATTTTACTTTTTTTTACTTTGACTCTACTAAGTCAAGAACATCAGGATGTTACAGACCTCTGCAAACTATAAAACCTTCACAGCCTTTTCTCCAAACCATAATTAGTTGTTACCTTGCCTGGTGTCCTTTGACTAAGTAATTCTCCTTCCCTTAACCTTTGTCCAACTTTCTCTCTCTATAGAGACAATGTGATTTGCTTCTCAGGAAGGTACTGCCCTTTATTCATTTTAACCTTCTCAGCTTAACTGTGGGAATCCTGGGCTCCAGCCTCCCCTCTCACCTCCTAGACAGCTATGCATTTATCCATCAGACTTAGAGGGCATGATTCAAATCCAATGGTGCTACCAAAATAAAGTCTTGCACTTCAGTAAACAAGAAGTATTTCCACATTCACATTAAAAACCCCATTAATCGTACTGCAAGTTCAGCTGGCACCTGCAAAAAAGCCCTGAGTTCATTATTTCATACAAGTACCCGCAGTCCCGTCACTTTAATACCACACAATGTCAAGAAGGGTCTGAAAAAAATTTAAAAATGAAAAATAAATTTCTGCTATGATATGCAACAGCTAAGTACATACAACTGATCTACTAAGTAGCTTAATTAACAGTTTCACACACACAGAAAATTACTTCAGATCACAAGAGAAGTCGATTATCTGAAAGGCAGTAAGAAGACTTAAATTCACACTGCAACTTCCACTGATTTGACCAGACAGAGAAGACCTAGGGAAAAATGGGATCCAAAACGCCAGAGACTGATAGTTGTTAACTTGCGTACTGATCTGACAAAATGAGCCTCTTCTCATAAAATAAATTTCATATATTAGATAGAAGTCTTCTTGTGATCCTAAATATACTAGCAAAATGCTTCCCTATCACGTGTTTGTCAAAATTATTTTTTCAGCAATACCACTGCAAGTGTGGAATTAAGCTACTTTGCATACCTTGGTCAACTTGCTAGTTATAGCAAATTTCTAGGAGGTCACATTCAACAGAATGGTCACACATATTATATATCAAGCCCAAATTTTACAAAAACAAACAAGAGGTAAAAATGCAACAAAATATCAATAGAATTTTTATCCAGTATGTTCCTCTACTTCAGGTTTACAATTATCTACTGACTGCTTGTAATTTCACCCACATCTTTTCTATGTAAGTACTAGCAACAAAAGAGACCTAATTTCTACTAGCATCTAATTTTTGTTGCTGTAAATTCTGTTTTTTTTCTATTGATTCAACTTTTACTCCAGTTTTTAGCCACACTATTTTAAAATTAAAGGATGCTGCTTCACATGTCCTAAGCAATTTACAAGAACTAGAAGATATTCTAGCTTAGACATTCCCTAGGGTATCAGCCTTTCACTACGCAGTGCACAAAACATTGAACTTTAAGTCCCCTTTCTGCACCTTTCACACTCTTATTTCTAGTCAGGTACTTAAACAAATAGTAAATCTAACTAATTTCTCCTCTCCCTCTGGATATGTAATATGTGGTAAGGAGAAGAACTGTTCAGTAGCTGAAGAATAAAATCATTTTTTAGAGCACCCCTGATAGTAATATCACATACAACTTCACCTGCCACACAAAGGCACTTTTTCTGTCAAAATCAGTCCCACTTTCTCTTGCCCACTTTCATCCTGTTAGATGGCTGTTTCTGTTCTTACAATGACCACTCAACCTGTAGCAGAATACAAGCACAGGTATATTTGCAACTCCACGATAAATTGCATTAGAAAACTGGTCTGGCTTACAAACAAATCACCAGCAGAAATAAGTATTTCGGTTTATCACAATCTCTCACCACACAACTGAACAAAGAATTTTGCTACCCTCTCTCATGGGATAGCACAGAAAATAGGAGCTTCCAGAGACACAGGAAGTAGGAACTATTTATTTGGCAGCAGTTTTGGCTTATGTCAGTTGAAAGCATATGTAAAATTGCAGCATCAGTTCAGAACTGTGGCTAGACTTCAAGAGCAGAGGGGAACTCTTCAAAATTAAAGAACTGAGGTCAAATTTAATTTTCCACTCTTAACAGTCGCAGCAAACTAGCACAAAGCAAATCTCATCATGGGTATAACGAACTCACCAGTAATCAAGAAAAAGCGTAAGGCTTTTTAAAAGGAAAAATACTACTCATACCTAATTCAAAAGACATTAGAGGTGTACAAGAGTAGAGAACCAAACTAATCAACCAAACAGTGAAAATATTTTCCAACAGGTTTATTATTTCATTGTTCTAAAAGAAACTTGTAAAAATGCCAAAATTTAAAATTATCCATTATTTTCTACTACATAACCCTATCCTAAGTTTCTTCTAACTTGCCAAACAAAAATCTGCCATGTCATTTGTTGTCCCAAGTTGATGTTCTGAAAAGTATCAGATACAACCAGTCCAACTACCTACAAAAAATGAGGGAAAATAGTGTAAGTTTATTCATATTAAAAAGGTACTGTAGCTCAGCTCTTTCATTATACTCTCCACTACTTTCAAGTTCAGGAGAAGGAATTCCGTTTATATTCTCTAGAATGGTCTTCTAGGTAACAAAAGGGAGGTTATGACTAAAAAAAGGTTATACTTGAAAGGCTTAATATGAAGTTAAATAAGTGGTACTTCTAATATGTGTTAGTATTTAACATAACAGTAAAGCTTGCCTTGAAGGTTTTCCTCAGTATCATGTGCTAGCAACTACTGCAACTGAAATTACCAAGGAGATTAGTTGCGAAGAAGGAAGATTCCTATGGCTTCACCCAGGTCATTATTGCAAATAAAAATCAATATTAAATTATCATGAAGTAGTAAGAACATCACCACCTTTCAGTCAAAACAAGAAAGAAGTCCATGAACAGCATGTAAGTGCCATCATACTAAAATAAACTTTCACATTAGGTCAAATTTCCATTATCAAATTTAAAAAAATGTTTTACTTAACAGACTACGCACTTCAGAAAAACTGACCAAACGTTATTCTGGATGTTTCTGAAACTGACAATGTCATTTGGTTAGAGCTGAAGAACGAAAGTTCTGCATTTTCTCCAGTTTTTAGATAGTTGACATAATTACATATTGTGTTAGACACCAAAAATAAATCCTAAAGACTTTCCTTACAAAGCAAAACCTCATTTTAGCAAGTCAAATTTATGATTATTCACCTAATTTAGTACCTTTCTATTTGTATGTTTAAAATGAAGTTTCTCTGATAATTATTTTTTTCAAAATCAGTATCTCGCTTTACTGTTTTCTCACAACCGCTTCTTCAGCAATTAATCCCAACCCTTTTTCTTTACATAAAACTTCTAACAACACAAGTGTTTAGAGACGCAGAATCATGATCTGAAGGTCTATAAAAGCACAATGAAAAATTGTCCTTACCTCGTAACTTCTGAATGCTGAATGAGTTGTATCTTAACTCCCCTGTACTTATGTGCATGCAACTTACTTACATAATGACATTATCAGATTTCAGTTTGAAGAGCAATTATGACATATTTAGCATTTGTCCACCCTTGAAGAAGTCTTGCTCCTGCAGTTTTACTAGCAGACTAAAAGTCTCATCTATACTAAGATTAATGATATGCTGCAGCACACCCTCATTTTTGGCTTTTTATCCTGTTGCCGACATAGCTTTTTTGATACTCTCTTGGCATTCTTATGATAAAAGCAGTTTGCAATTTAGCAAGTACAAAATAATTTCAAGATTAGGCTGGTTTTATTCCTTTGCCTACATTAACAATTATTATGCTAATTGTCTCCCCTGATACCTGTCTTTCAGAATCCTAATTTATATTGTCTCTCTCTCCTACCACATCTCTCTCCCCTATTTAAATAACTTAAGAATATATTGATTCTGCATGGGACTATAAACTTTCACTTGAATTAAAAGCAGCCTAATTTCTAACGTATAGAAAAATCAACACCTCTATCTACTTCTTTTTCATAGAAATGCCACCACAGAAGTTACTACCAAAGGTTCAATAAACAGAACTACAACGAAAAAAGTAGTGAGAGTTCACTGTAGAGGGCTGTTTAAATGAGTAGCAGTCATGTCTTTAAACCCATCCATCAAGTTAATTAGAATCACTGCTTCCTACAAAAGCCCAAACATGCTGAATTCTCTTATCTGTTACTCCTTTGAGGTTTTCAGTTGCATAGACTCAGTGATCCAGTGTATATTGGTAAAATTTGTATCTCAATCTGGTATCAAAAGCTAGACAGCATGCTTTCTGGTACAAACTCCTTCAATAAATACTAAACAAAGTAAATTTTAATGACACATGCCAAAAAAAGGAATTAAGAACTCTAGCTCACTCGAAGTTCTGATCAGCACTGGATAGGCAGATACAAGAATTCTATCCTGTAATTATTTGTTGGGAAGAACTTGTCCTCAGGGCAAAATAGTCATATGTTTAATGGAAATGAACAACTCATTCTAAGGTATTACCACTATCCATAGTTTGTTTCAGCAGGGAAAAGTGCTAACACAGTTATTGAATTCACTTGTCATAAAAACATTGAGAACAGAGCATTATATACAGAAAAGATTAAGATTACAGTCCCCAGGTATCCGCCTTAGGAGGTTTCATGCAGTTACTGAACAGCATAAAAAACTTCAGTTGACAGGCCTCAGCAAGTAACTGGCACTGTTTCATATCCATACAAGAGAAAGCTTTTAATGTCACATACCGATTTCTTTTTAATGTCCTCCAGATCTTTGAGTTCATTCTCAATCTTTGTGATTAATTCCCTGAGTTCATCAAGATTAGTGCAAATAAGCTAAAAAAACAAATGAACACAAACACTTGGTGATGTGGGACTTGGAAAATGTACAGTGAAATTAAATAAAATTTTAAAGTACATTATTGCTTAGTGCCACCATTTGATTTTTATTTTCTCATAGTATTTTTAAACATTAAAAAAAAAAAAAACAAACAAAAAACCAGGACTTGTTGAGAGGAAGAAAATCTAAGAAGAAAATACTCTTATTCTTCAGACATAAACCACATCTCTACCTGTAAGCTTCCATTTCAAAATATAGGTATTTTCTTAAAACTTCTGTGAATAACAACCACCAAATTTGTCTCAAGTACAGTAATGAGTTAGAACAGCTCTGAGTATCAAACAAGTCCTTGGTGAACTAAGTATACTAGCTTTGTAGTATGCTGTGGTTATAACATATAACACTTGTTACAACTTTTCCTGAACATACCTTTAAATGCTTACACAGAGTATTCCAACCCTGGATATGTTCAAGAGGCATCTGGATCTGGTGATGGGGTTTGGTGATTTAGGAGTGACAGTGGTAGTACTGGGTGGACAACTGGACTGGATGATCTTGAATGTCTCTTCCAACCTTGATGATTCTAAGGCAGCCTAGTCATCTACCAAATCTACCTACTTAACATACGTTTTGAAAAAGTATTACATTCTTCTTATTCTTATCTTTAGAAACCAGCTTTTTACATTTTTTTCCTTTCAGAAAATGGACATTATTTTCTTGAAAAAAATGTCAAACAAAGGTGATCTGTCTTACATATTTTGTCTTACCATCATCTAGGGCAAGTTAAGACTTAAAAAACTAGACATTATTAAGATGTTAGGTTCTTTCAGGTTATCCAATATTAATAAAGACTTGCTTTTTCTGAACAACCTTATTATTGAAAACATGTTGAAAGAATTTCAGAAAATTAAATAAAAAAACCCCTACAATACAAAACTCATCCTCAACATTAAAACATTTTTATCAAACAACTGCTAAGTATTTTTTCCAAATCAGCAATTTATAACAATATATTTTTATTTCAAATTCATGTGCAGTTCCAGATTTTCAGCAAATTCATATTGAAAAAGCACCTTTGCTAGTCACGATTAAAACACCGAATCGACACTTTTAGCAAAACAAATTTCAGAAACCTCTAATGCACACATGCCATTATTTTCATAACATTTGTGTGCATTTGAAGCATTGAGGAAATGGAGTGACTCAAACCAAAGCTTACAGTTTTCTCATTTATCATGTTTAGAATAGGAAATTAATAAGGAAATTGCAGAGCCTTGCCACAGACAGTGTATACAAAATTTGCTTAGGAAGATGTCTCTCTCAACCCAGAAAACAGAATTACTACGTGCAACTCTACTAGGTTCAACATGCACATCCTGCACTTAAAGAATACATAAAATACAAACTGAATACATATACATAAAATATAAACTGAAGCCAAATACTGGCTTTGTCTGGCCTGTGAAGAAATCTATGACACTGCATTATTAAGCAAAAAAGTACATCACAAAATCCTTGACAAAAGTCAATAAAGGCATGGATAAAAGTTTTCCCTACCCAATTATAATCCACTTGTTTTGACTATACATACACCTGACAATTCAGTTACTAAATTTTATTGCTGCTTTTTATTTTTCCTATGTGACCAATACAAACTACATCAATGGGAAAAACAATGCCAATAAATACAGTTTAATTTTCTTGGGGCTGGGGGTGACAGGCAAGAGTAATCAAATCTCTAAGTCACAATTTTCATCCGATGAGATGTACATTTGAGGGTCATAACTGTGTGTCAATTACCTACTGGTAAAACAAGGAAAGTAACAGCACCTGAGTTTGGAGGATTTACGGTCAAAATTAGTTTAGTATTTGAAATACTCGAATACTCTATTGAAAAGCACTATAAAAAGGGTTCAAGAAAAAACTTTGATTTTTTCATTCACAGTATGACTTGAGATAAGAAAATAAAGATGCGTGCTGACTGGGAAGAAGCTAATTCTGAAACTTCTCTCACATGGTTAACATTTCCTATCTTATAGAATGAAGCTAGCGTTTTGAAGAAAGGATGAAAAAAACAGTAATGAAAATAACGAAGTGTACTTCACATGATCATTTTGATATGGACTCTAGATGCTATTTCTCCCAATGAGATTCTTATTTATGTTTCAGTGTTCTTTGCTCATGGTTGGTAATTGGTGGAACTTAGCAATTCAATTTCCTGCAAACAAGATTGCCTTCTGACTTGTTTTGTATGTTTTTATGGGTAAGTTAACATTAAGGCAAAGAAAAAAGTATTAATGTTACAATCTAATAATTCTGTCACATTCTGATAGCTTACTGGCAGTTTCACATATGGCTCCTGAAGAACACACTTTCTAATCACTTATCATGAAAAAAATAATCAGAAGTGAAAAAAAATTTCCTTTTTGAAATACCAGAGAGTGAAATATTTGCCCCTATTCTCTAGAACACTACATGGTAGCTTAAAGATTCAGGTTGTAAACATTTACATTAATGTAATCTCATTAGTTGTGTACATGTTAACATGAGTACATGCAACACAGACACCATCACATCCAGCACAGTACTTACTACATAGGGACTTATTTTTCATAGGCAATAAGCATCCTGTTTTTCAACTGTATAGAGTGGAAGCTTCAGGTACTCAGTATTCAGTAAAATTTCAAATTCAGTGTTCAACTTTCATGTTATGATACTACCTCAGATCTCAGTAATCTCTCAAAGACTTTCATGACTCCTAAAACGTCAAGGAAGAAATACAAAGAAGTCCCCCCTGAACTTTTAAAGGAAAGACGGGGAACCAAGCTCCATTCCAACTTGGGACTCTCTTGTAATCAATTTATAAATGAACTCTTTAGCATCATAGAACCATATCTAATCTGTGGATCTATAGATAAATACAAACCTAGTGTACTCCCCCAGATCACTGATGTCTCTCCTTGCCCCCTTAACTTCAGACAAACTTCTCACACAATTTTTACACACTTCAACAGGGTCTCATCTTTATTTCAGGTTATTTGTGTAATGATTGTTATTTATAATTGCATTTCCTACGAAGCTGCTCTTTTATCACTGATATCTACACGTGGAAAACGTTCAGATATCCCACTTTTGAGATCTGCATTTAATATAGACCACAGCTGATAACACTGAAATTGTTCAAGACACACTGAAACAGAGTGTTCACGTTCCTTTTCTCCTTAATTATCGTACATGTAGGTCCATATGGCTAGGTGTGAACGTACATGAGGCGAAAGGAGAAAAGACTCAGGGAAGCCCTGGTTACCAAACCTAAATGTACTCTGTAACTGGAAAAAAACCCCAAAACACATTAATGTCCCTTCTGTACAGCAGTGCAATTACTGTTAATTTCTTTAAAATGTTAATGAGCAACAGTAATAAGTAGCTTGGAACTCAGAATAATAAGCAAGAGACAAATCATGATCTATGAAGCTGTAAACTCACTTCTCCAATAATTTTTAAAATATTAAAACCAGGACTTGGTTTTTGTGCCTTTTTATTTGGTAAAAAGGATTTAATTTGCATCTGCTTTCAATTTGAGTTTGTTTTGTTTTGGTTGTTTTTAGGGGTTTTGTGGGTTTTTTTTAAAGCAGCCTTGAGCTATATATTATAAAAATGGCATTCTAAATATTAGATTAGGTAGCACTATTATCTCCTGAATTTTTGTTAGTAATTGATTTTGATTGTGTCACTGCACACATTAGAAGACTTATTAATACTAATTTACTCAGCTTTAAAACTAAGTCATAATTTTCAGGTAAAACATTTATCTACACTTAAGTATAGAACCTAATCCTACAAAATAAAGTACCTTCTGGTTGGGTTTGGGGTTTTTTTACACTTGTAGGCTGCATATTATGAAGGCTGCATATGTAGGAAACATATTATACTTTTTAATTTATTAACTTTCACTCCAAAAGAACTGATGGGTAGACATGAATAGCAATATTCTTGTGGTTATACCCTCCAGTATATCTCACAAGGCCTATAAGCCCTAAGCCGTTTTACCAAGCATTTGAAAAATATACTTGCATTTTTAACCAGTTACATCATTTCATAGTTTGGCCATTCATGTATGTGGGGAAGAATGTATTGAAGCACACCTTACCAGACTCCAAAAGTCTAAGTATTCTTCCAAATATAAACATTTTAATTTTTGCAAATTCTTCTAACAGTCATACCTCTTGAAAGAGTCAGCTTAAGTTGCTAAAAACTGTTGTTAAAAAGCTCCTCAATAAGATTAAACTGCTCCGTACTAATCAGTCTGAGCCTCACCTAAAACAGATATGAGTCCTAGCTTTGATCAAAAGAGCCAGAACTATTTTATTATATTTTAATGTAAGGTTTTACAGATGATAATTAATATACACTTAGATACGTAAATGTACCTATCTACTAAAGCTAAAAGGTTGGGCTAAATTTTAGACAGTGTTTTTGACAGACTACTTAACTGTAGTAGTTTAATTATGTAAGAAGTTATTTCTAACCTTACTGTATATATCCATGGCATGCAGGTAATGTGCTTGGAAAAAAAAAATTTAGACACCATACCTATTTTTGGAGCTGTTAGGAAACATTTTACTCACCACCATTACAATATAGACAAAGTCAGTGTACACTTAAACATCAGTTGTTTCTCAACGCTGACTGTTACTAACCATTTTTAACACCAGAAATTCTACCAGTTCCATCTGAAACACATGATAATGATGGAATCAGCTGATTCAGGGTGATGGTATTACAAAACAGTCATGATTCAGCTGAGTCTACTGGCCAAACTAGCAGAGATTGCTTTCTGAAGAAAAAAAAAGATAGCCAAAGGAGAACTTCAGTGGAAGCAGCCTTGCACACATAGAGAGCAACTTAGAACGGAAGTGCCATAACACTTCTACTACAGCACCATAAAACCGTATTAGCATAATTCATACTCTTGGTGCTTTCTAGAGCCTAAGAGATCCTAGAGGCCTAGAAATCACATGGTGATGAGGAATAACAGTTGTAAGCAGGGTGAGCGCTGTTGCTTATCTTGCAAGTCCTTCAGTTAACCAAGCCAAATTTCAGTTCAAGAACCACATTGTCACACCTCATACAAAACCAAGTAATTTTATCCCAGAGAATCACATCTACCTTGAAAATGTTTTTAACAAGTCCTAGTATTTACAGGTTTTATACTGTAACAGATATATCTGGGATCATAAACAACACTGAAAACAGTGTTCAAGCTGCACATAATAAAAATCGTAAAATATTTTTTACCAAGAGAAGGTGAAATGTACTTCTAAAAATACTATCAGTTTAAGCCATTAAAACTAGAAGAAGCTTCAGTTAATATTTCCAAGGTCTCTATCAGAAATTAAAGGACTTATTTAACAGACATTCAGATTTCAACTGATTAAAACAAAAATTAAAATAATTTACCTGAAATTCTGGTATGGTAGACTTTCTGACACCTTTCCTCTTCTTTGTGATTGCTTTTTTAGATAGCGATTTTTTTCCTTGTAAGATTAAAAGAGAAAAGCTTCATAATGCTGTTTGTTTTACTTTATTAATAAAACCAAATTACATGCAGACTTGAAAGTTAAACTGCAACTGATGATAGCTTTCAGTAAAGCAAGTAAACACGATGCATAAGAACTAGACTCAGCAGAAGCAAACATTAAACAAGTATCTGTGTACTGCAGTCTTTTGTGTGGGGTAGAAGGAAAAAAAAAGAAGAAAAAGAAAAAGCCTACTAAAATTTCAATAATACAGACTCTAAAAATCTAAGTCATAAAAGTAACATTCACACCACTCTTTTGAAAGAAGTGAAATCTAGAACTTAAGGCACAAATGTAAGAAATATAGCATCTTACCTGCAAGATTTTTTTCTCTAACACTGTAAAGAATCACATTAGGATCTGGGATCTCAGTATCTAAAAAGACGCACTCAAAAGACAAGCAGTATCTAGAAATCCCTGATTGAACATACTGAATTTACCAAGGAAATCAGGTTGATTTGTTTTTTCTGCCTGTGGCAATACCTAACATTTTTAGAAGAATGCAAACAACTTCCTATAATGCACTTCACACGCAGCTGTGCTATATACAAACCCAGATGTAACAAAAAATCTCTTTGAAGGTAAGGCAAGTGCTCTACTGCCTACACTATCAGAGTTCACAAGTCATATGCATTTCTCAAATCAAGTAGTTATGTCACAGCAAGACAGCAAGGTTTCTTATATGGTTATTTCTACATTTATACCATAAATTCGAACAAGATCACTTTTGACTTGTTCACTCAGGCCAAAACCATCACTCTAACATTATCACTTGTTCACATTCTGGAGTCCTAAACAATAATCAAAAACCTTAAACAAAGAGAGAGCATGAAGAAAATAATCATACAATGTAGAATTTGTTGTCAACTAGCATGATTGCAGACACTTGGTAATAAGCACAGGCAGATTTGATATTTATATGAACGAAAATAATGGCAAAAATTGCACTTAACCTTCTTCCTAACAGATGCTTTAGGTGTGTGCATATGTGTATGTACATGCACATACAAATATTTATAGATGACTATGCAACTATATTTCCTGTTTATTACACTGTGAGTTTTCTGAACGTCTTACCTGACTCTGAAATAAACACAGCTATGGGACAAGGCACTTGGCTTGAAGAATCTATAGCTGAAACTCCACACAAAATCAAACTATATTAAAATCAATAAAACAACCTAGAAACTCCCCATACCAAACATATTAAAAAAATTAAAGAGCCCTCAACTACCAAAACCAAGCACTTATATATTTCACATTAGAGAGCAAGTGTAACACAGAGAAGCTTATTTATTAGAACAATAACCCAAACATTCTGACAATGGGCAAAAAAGCCAGCATTTTTGTTATATACTTTATGAATACAGTTGCGCGCTACTACTGAGAACAGTGCTGTTCATTGAATGAACTAAAGCAGACACTTAGAAGCTTTTTTGACAAACTGACTCAAAAAGAAGCCTGGTCATATGGCGGCTCCTTGTTATAGCCCTGTAAAAAAATGTTATCTGGAAATAAAATGAAAAGACAAAAAATAAGGCAGCTAGACTGTCTTGCTTCTTTACAAAAAAGAAAAATTTTAATATGTTTAAAATAAAATTTTCATTTTACTTGAATACTCTCAACTATTTTTCAACAAGTATTTCCTTGACTATTTTCAGCATCCAGTGCTATATGATGTATGATGCAGTACAATTCAAGATGTAACAGTTAAACAGAAATATTCTCTTTTCCCCAATATATCCTTATGAAAATGGCGAGGAAAATTTTTAGAAAGAGTTACAAATAATTAGAAACCCAAATAAAATAAACATTTCTTCCTTCACATCAGCATGAAAAGCTGAAAAGCATGAAGTAGGAAATACACGGAGATACAGACACACCAAAAATTCTTGTCCGGAAGCACAAGAAATACGAGCCTTACGTCATTAAAATAAAAATAGAATCTGACATATCATGAAGCATACCTGTTGGAATATATACGAAAAGACATACACAGCTCCCAGGCTAGTAACTGGTGTGAGCTAAGCATGAATCTGTATAGACCAGCAACACAGTCTTTTTCCCATCTTTTTGACACCAGATGTCCTATGGTGCAGGCATTTTTTGATATCATGAATTAAAAGCTAAGAAAAAATCTACAGATATTTGTGTGATGGGAGAGAATTAATATATACAGCAAACTACAGCAAATTCATCTTCTACCTCAGTAAAACCCTTTTAAAATACAAAATTGATGTTAGAAGGAAGTTGTAGTGGTAGTACTGGTAATTTCTCCCTTTTAAAAAACTTGTGTATGGTTTTCCAAAAATCATTTCTCAGCTTCAAACAATGGTAACAAAAACCAAATCTTTCACAATTGGCAGTTATCTGTAATTCATATGTATTACATAGGTGAAATACATTATTAAAAAGTGTATAAAAACCCATCTTTGTAACCCAGAGGTGTGATGGTTTTGTGGATTTCCTCTTAGCACCCAGACTTGCAACCGTGTAATAAACTTAAGTATCTTGTCTATGTAATTGGTTATACACACCCAGCTACTAACCCTGACTGGATAACAAAATCACTAGTGAGAGGCAACTTCTCAAATCACTTCACTGAGGTCTGCTAGAGATCTTTGGCCCATAATCCCAGGTGAAGAAACTATTTCAAGGGCTTATATTAATTCCTGAGCAGATCAAGTAATGTTTCTGACAGCAGTTAGATCACAGTGCATTTTGAATCATGGTGTACTGTACCTTTCAGAGCATACTCAATTACAAATATATTTAACTGCTGACTAAAAGCAATCAATTAGAAAAGCCTTAGAACCTTATTAGAACCTTATTAAACCTTAGTAGAACCCTAAGTCCTTACTAGAAAAGTATTTCTAATTAAGAATCTCATATACATAATCTGTTTAGTTCACTGACTCAATTCAACACAGCCTGCTTCCTTCCCACATTGAAAGACATTCCTGTGTAACTTTACGTTTACTAACAATTTACTGTGATATAATTACTAATTATGTCTCCACACAGCCTTTTCCAAAAGGCTCCACACTTCAGTTTGGTTTCAGTTCAGAGCGGAAGAGACAATGAGGCATCTCACCCCCAAAAGGAGTTCATAGGAAATCAACATTTTATTAACCAAGAGCCCCTTAGCCAGCTCTGTGAAAATTCTTATACATTAAACTTAAATTCAGTAAGCGCAGGAGATACCTGACTGCTATAGGTTTTCATTTCAAGCCAAAACAAATTCTACAGATAATATCAGTGAATAGATATGCAAGCAATTAATAAAGTAACATAACAACTAGGGCCTGAACACTAATTATGAGCATCCAAAAAACACTCTAGAGAGATTAGATGCAACTAAAACATAAGCCCTCTCAGGTTGGTCTTGCATCTAAAGGTGAAGAAGGGGAAACAAAGAAATAATTCTGATCTCTTCTAGTACTAGTTTAGGGGCAAAAAAATGAGACTAGTAAAACACTAAACCCCAAAAATGTTCCTGATACTTGTAAATTACTTCAGCAAGATCAGAACAATACAACCTATTTATAACTTGTTCACATTGGGATCAATTGATTCAAAAACAGAAACTTTTTTACAGATCTAGTAAAACTTTTTATTGTGAACTCTGCTATTTGAGTTCTTGGGGTTTCTCCTTGAAGAACAAAAGCAATGCCCATCCACGCTTCAAATTATAAAGTGACAACACAGAGCAATTTTTAATAAATACTTATTTTAATAATTATTTTTATAAGAATGAAACTTATTTGTTGGATATGGAGCAGAGTATCTTTATCCCAGATGGGGCAACAGATGTTTTTAATATCAAACACTAACTCAGAAGTATTTGTCATGGTAGAATACAGTTAAGTTAGCCCTGTCCAACTGCAAGAATTTCTGTTTTTTCATTACATTCTAGCAGCAACTGCAGTGTTCTCAAATTAAATAACAGGCCCTGTATCTTTCTGTTAACAAATTTGTAAGACACACTTCATGTCTTTCAAAGATTTGGCAACTACTGAGCATATCCTGTTTCCTTTTACTCTCCTATTCTTCTATCTTGCTTCCAACAGCTCTTCTTTTAGAAAATATAACACGGTACAATCTGGAAAATGAAGCATTATTACATTTTGAAGCTTCCATATTGACACAGCATACACTTTTACATAGTCAAATGAGCTAAGTCAGTCCGAACAAGTGCATTAATATTGCTGATTTACAGAACAATGTAAAGAAACCCTATGAAACCTGTATCTCTGAAGACAGCGGCACTGAAGCTTAATGCATGGAGTACATCGTTACAACTTGCTGGAATACCTCACAATGTTTCAACATGATCAACAGGCTGTTCTTTTATCTACAGGCTTGACAACACGACAAAGTTTTTACAACACTGAAGAGAAAAGTCTCCAAAAGACTTCTGAAGATTAAACTCCCAAGGACAGTAAACCAGGCACTACAAAGTTGCTGCAAGGCTGTTAAATTTATTTTCTTACGTTCAAGCAATGTTTGACTTCACACACAAAATGCAATGGTACTCTAAAGAAATAAAATATATAGTAAAATGGACTTCAAGCAGGCAGACTATTATGAATCTTCCAGAGCATGAGTACAGGGTATGGAATTTACAACCAAGGTTCTTCTAAACTAGTGTGCTGTACTGGTGTTTTCTATACCAATTGGAATAAAAAGAGATTCAATTTACACTTACTTCAACCTCTGTTTCAGGCACATCACAGTTATTTCAAATAGCCTCTGGTCCCTCCTATTTTCTCAACCCTACAGATGTTCTGAATTTCATCCAATCCCCTTTTCAAACATGCAATTGTAGGATTCTCATGCTCTTGTACTGTGCCTTGCACTGAAACTTTTATTTATCTAACTCCAGTAAGAAAATAACATTCAAAAATGAATGCATAGCATGCAGTTGTTTACAGAACTGTTCTCTCTGATTCTGTCTTTCCATTACGTTTAGTACTACTCTGTCAATAATATTGACACAGAACACTGCCACAATAATTAATAACCATCACCTTGTTTCAAAGACATAGATTCAGTAAAGTGGTTACACCTTTTCATAAACTGTAAGAAAACTGTGCCTTATGGTAAAGGTCGTAACATAGCTGTATTCTCCAGTAAGTTTTGCTCACAATATTTCTGTGAGGTTTTCAGATGGAAAAAACTGTCTGACCATTCTATATTCATGATGGGTACCACTGCCACAGCAAGTCAGGAGTATGCAAATCATCTCAATAGAAACACAAACTGTGACTCAGTTACTTTTAGCTGCCGACAACTAACAGCAGGAAAAAAAAAATTGTTGAAAACTAATGAAAGGTATTCACTTTTACATTCCTGATGTTCTCTTCTACTCACTGAGTACAGTTCATTTAAAGAACATTGTAAAGAGTTATTACGGTTAGGATCAGATTTAAATCAAGTGTCTTTGTGGACTCAGAACAAGACTTACTAAATCACTTTTTCTGCTCTACATTGTAAGGGAATCTTTAAATAGAAGATTTAATTTCAGACAATCTTTAAGAATTACTACTTAGCCTTAAACATTACGAAATACTACAAAACAAGAAGGTATTAGCATTAGTTGAATCCAATCCTACCCATTTCAGCCTAGCAGTTACAGGAGCAATGGACATTTAACAACCATAGGAAGAAAAGTGCTTTCTCGCAATGCTGTAAAGTTATTGCAAAATTTTCTCCAGCAAGGTCAAATGAAGAAGTAGTCAGAATAAGATGGGAAATGCCTCAACATATCAGGAGATAAAGAACAACAGTTCCATAAACTAGAGTCCTTGTTTGCCATTTGGGTTATTATTCAGTTTGCCTGGTTTTAAGAATGAAAACATTGATGCATTTATGGAACTAACAGTCACAAAGGTGAACGTAAAATACATTAGTTTCCCTGAATACTACATGTATGAACTTCAACTGCAACTCCTAAAGTGTCTGTTTAGATGTGGGCAGTGAAATATTTTGGAAGGAGGAATTTATGATTTAAATGGTAAAACAGTTCTTTGGATGTTATGTGCAAATATTTAGGATCTAAATATTACTTGTTCTCTTAGCCTTAGATTTTGACTTCTAGCTAAATGCACTGCCAGCACATCTTGGCTAGCTTCTTACTCTTCAGAAGACATTTTTTTGTCACCTGGACTCTTGGTTTTGGCTTTCTGCTTCTCAGATGAAATCCAGTATTTATCTGTCAGTCTACACCATTCTGAAGAGCAGCCTCACACTTCAAAAAATATAATGTTTGAAGGAGTCTGCTAAAATCTAGCACAGATAACTTAGCCCAGGACTCAACAGGATGAAGCTTCTTTGGTGCTTCATTTGACATCAAAAACACTACAGCTACCTGAACAATTCAAACCGACTTAAGGATTTTGTAACTTTACTGTTTGCAAATACCTTTAAAATTTTCCAGTGAGTTAACTGAAATCTGGGTTGTATATCACTCACCTGAAACACTTAACTAGATGCTATCCAATTCCGTAACAAAAATGTCGTCAGCATAAAATGTGATGCTGATGCATCCCTATTGTTGGACTCAATCAGGCCCACAGTCAAAGCAGTACTGTTCGGTGACCTAAGACTGCACAGTTCCACTGAGTGATTTTAGATTTATGATCTCATGTAATTACTCCGTGTTTCTTCATAATTTGAATAAGGTAGTATTACCAAAAAGGGGAGAAACATTTCTACAATCACTGTAATATAACATACCATAAAATGCCTTCAAGTGACACTCTCTGATGCTAACCAGTCAGTCACATTCATTCTCCTCAATATTTTTTGCAACAAGTGAACTCTTCCAATTAATTATGTTCTCTAAATATACATTCTGAAAATTAATTACAGTTTAATCAGCTGATGGTTTATATGCTTGTGTTATCAGGGAAGTAACTTTGACTCTAAAATTAATATCCAAGTTGTTTAATGCAATAAGGTTCTGCTTTTTCACAAAATAAAATGTAGACTTATCAACTAAGGAAAAAAGCTTTTAAAAAATCTGTGTCCTCCTAATTTTTACTGTAAGTAAAAACGTCGACTTACCAGACTTGTGCTTCTTATGTTTTGCTTTCTTTTTAATTATAAACAACTTGTTCTGGATCTCAGATTTATATGATTTGAATGAATGAAGATGAATCTCACGCTTTCTTTGCAAGTCATCAAGTTTTCTCTGTAGATTTTCATTCAGAATATCCTTCAACTTCTTTTTTTTTTTTTTCTTTTTTTTTGCCAGCATCTTACTTAGTTTCCTATTATTTTGCAGTGAGGTTTCTAGCACCACTTCTTTAGTAGATTCATCGTAACTTCTGTCTTGGTTGTCATTATAAGTGCCGTTGACGTGCATTTGGCAAGCTTTCAGTGTGTTCTCCTCTAACAGACTCAGCTCAGATCTTACTCTGGCCATTTCAGTGCAACCTTGTCCATTCTCCACATCTGCTATTTCTTCTGAACTAGGGTGACCACCCATATGAACAATCTCTCCTGAAGTAATCAAATTCCTGAAGTTCTCTATAAAACAACCAGGTTTTTTGATGTCACAAACTCTTGAGGCTTTTATTTCACAGTCAATCTTCATCTCCTCTGTAGTGACTCTAAAGCTACCTAAACATGTTTTTTTTTCTGGACAGATAACAATGGAGTCCATACTTTTCTCTCCTTCTGTCTTGGAATGACACAGCAGTTCTCTACCAGCAGAACTGATCTCCCCATTGCTTTTGCTTCCGTATTCATGTTTTACTCTTTCTGATTTAATACGTGGCACTTTTTTGACTTTGATGGGAAGAGATGGGAATTCAGGAGCCTGAAAAGGTTTTTGTTTGTAAATTCGAACATCTGCACCACAGAACTGTGGAAAGTGAACATATGCATTCTCCAAGCAGTCATAACCAAGAATTACTTCTCTGCATTCATGGATAGGCTGACCTAGCACCGCATCCTGAACATCCTTTTGTGTTTCATACACGAAGTCACAGAGACCTTTTAGCAGCCATACTTTTTGGTAGAATGGTAGCTCATGAAATGGTTTTTCCCCCAAGGGATTAACTTCTCCAAGCACTTTGAAAAACTGGGGACATAATCCAAGTTTTTCTGCAGCACCATTAGGATTGTCAGTCTGCCCTACAATGGTATACCAGTGTTGCACTTTCTTTCTGAGTGCTGCTTCCCAAGTCCTGTAGGAAAATGTAGGCCTGCGATGTAATGTAGATCTGCGATGAGGAGGACTTAACAAAGAAGTCATTATTTTAGATAAAAAAACATTACACTGAGGCATCAGAAGACAACGTTCCAATTCATAGAATACTATTTCAGGTAAATTTAAAATCTGTTGTGCTAAACAAAGAAAATGACCAATAGATGGAATCTCCCACATTGTCTCCATCCTTGTAGGTGCTGCTTGAGCTAAAAGTGATTTTTCCCATTCTTCTATTTCTTTCTGAGTAGCTTCTTCTGCTTCTTTTCTTTCTTGATCTCTCTGCCTATTAAAAGAAATTTCATGAAAATTCAGATATTGGGTGAACAAAAAGAAATGAGGGAGAAAAAACCCCAAAACTACAGTATGACAAACATATTTCTCTTGAAGTAATAAAGAGCACAGTAAAACTGAAGTTTTACTTCAGTTTGTCTTACTTTGCAGTGCACAACACATCACTGGACCAAAATGGGAAATTATAGTCTTTTGTTTCTATCATCACTAGTTTAAAAAAGGGGAAAAGGTTAGAAAAAAGCCTGGCAAATATCAATAGTCTGAGTTCTTTAGATTTTTGGATTTTAACAAAAATGTATTTCCTTCCCCAACCCCTTTTTATCAGAATTAAGTGTTTCCAACAAACCATCCAACAAATTCCAGGTAAATCTTGCTTTCAAATGGTTGCCCTGTGGCTTGCATCACCTGCATTGTACCTCCCTTGCTCAGCCCACAAGTGTACATACAAACTCCTTCACTTAAATGCACAACAGCCATTTTCCCTCCCACCCAAAGGTGTGCTACTAGTTAGTTTGCAATGGTGGTCAAAAAAGAAACAAGTATCAGGACGCATGAAGAATGTGATGGAAAATAATACCGAAAATAAAATGTTATTACATTAATTGGTTTGCCCTCACCTGAAAAAATGTATTCAGCTCTGGTCCCCCTATCTAAAAAACAGGATAGAGCAGAAATAACGTGCATTCAGAGAAAGAGGTTATCAGAAATCAGAGGCCTCTAAAAACTTCTGAGTAATCTGGGAGTCCACACAAAACACTAGCAAGAGGAAACATGACAGCAATATGTAAACTTCATATGATAGACTGGGAACGTCTATTTGTTTTTATTTGTAAATTCATCATGAAATTTAAGGGCAACAAATGTCAGAAAAAGAAATGCTTCCATTTCAGATAATCAATTACATGCAGCTTACCATCTATCTAAGACAGAATATATGTTAATTTATTTCCAAAGCAGAAAACTGGATATCTGCATGAATCACACAAATATCAAAGACTACCAACAGAAGGATATTTTCTTTAATGCTGCACTAACATTTTTGCCTGAAAGCACGACCAGATTCCAAAAGACAGGATTAGGATACAGCTGCACTTACAGAAAATTTATTAGAGCTCATCCTAAGCTTCTCCTACCTTTTTCTCTGAAGCTTCTATCACTGGTAAAAACTATAATCTAACTCTTACCCAAACGTGACCTGCTACCAGAATTTACACATTCTCATTTCCAAATTGCAAACCTCCAATTTTATTTCTTCATAAAAAAGTAGCAAATAAATGTCATGTATCCATTCCAAATTCAGCAAAAGAGAAATGATACATTAAAATGTTTCTTTTGACAACATGACGCTAATAGTGGCTTCTAGCTTGAAGGGCACGTATTTCAAGCATTAACTATTGACTAGCTATCTTAACAATGTAAAAAATGCAACAAACCTAGCTTAGTCCATATTTTAGTATCAGCACAGGAGAAACATGCCATATGTATGCAAAATAACATAAAATACAGTTACGATTCCACCAAATACTTTATATTCTATAATCAAATTAAATTTTCAGTGACTTGTTACCACATACATGCATTCTTGTTATTTAAACATCTAGTAAGTGCAGAAAGACAGACTCATGTAAAACATAAAAGGTAAAAGCAAACAGGTCAGTAAATTCTTAACTTCAGACTCCCAATGCAGCATTAACTGCATCGAATAGAATATAAATTATGACATATAAAGAATGGAATATAAAGACAAAATCCCACTTTTCAGCACAAAATCTTACTAGCCATTCTTGCTGAATAAACCACTAAATTCAACAGTTACTACTTGCACAGGTAAAGTGGGCATTATTTTATTCTGATTTATGTTCTATTTCAATGTGCTAATATTGCATTGATATAATAAATAAAAATAACTGAAAATAATAAATAAAAATAACTAATGTCCAAGTGAGGCAGAGGGAGAAATGATATTAAGCACAAAGTGGTCTCAAATGTAAATCTCATAGCACTCCTGGATCCCACTCCCTCACTCCTCCTAAATGTATGACATACTTCCTAATAACCTCCTGCCTTCAAAAGGTGTGAAACCTATTAACATAATATGGAAATGAGACTAAATTAGTGAGTACATGGTGAGATGGAACATATGTAGAAACAATAGCATTTCAGTATTGTCTAATAACAAAAAGCTGTAGATGATGCAAAAATACCATCTTTGCAAAGAGTTTCAACTTCCTACCAAGTAGTAATTTAAATCAAGGTAGGATTATCAAAATAAATACAATACTCTAGATTCACCTCTGTCTAGATAAAATTACAATTACTGTATCATTTTTAAGAACGTTTAGAAAGGTTCTTTAAAAAGAAAAATGTAAGTTTTTTCACTAGTAAAAATTTTGCCTTGTTTTTACACTGTTGCTTTATCATATCTGTTGTCATTCCATTCTCAGCAGACATTCAATAAAAAATTTCATATCTTCATTATTGAAGTCTTCTGCTAGCATGTTTTGGAGGGCACAGCTTTTTCCTGGGGTGGTTTTTTCAAGAGGATAAAGGGAAGTAAAGAGGGAATAGGAGACAGGGCAAGGGAGCAGGGGTGAAGGAAGAAAGAAACTGGAGAGAGGGGTAAGAGAATGACATTTGATATTTTAGTGGCACAAATATCTTTACACTGAGAAATTCTCTGAACATACAAATTTGGCTTTTATGCCAACAGCAATTGTAAAAAACCCTGTTGTTTCATACTTTCATTTACATTTACCAGAAATATGTTTGCAGATATGTATTGGACTTCCAGCAATAGCAGAACTATTCTAAGGTGAAGCTGACTTTCCTAGACTAACAACAGCCATATTTCTAGAACACACCTGCATCAGTTGTTTTGCAGCTCTCGTGCAGCATCTGACCTTAAAACCCATCAAACATGATACCCAAGTAGCGACAACACCTAAAAGAGAGTCCAGACATAACTCCCTACTTTTCTAATAATTTCCTCCCTTATTTAAGGCAGCAGACACAAATCACCAGCAAATTCCTTCTTGCTTGCAACAGGAGACTTCTTGGTGAGGAAAGGAGACAAAGATTAGATTTTACTTTGTTCTCCCAATTATCACTTCTAACCTTAGGTGTTGATTCACTGGTAAAAGGTCAGACACTGGAATCTAATGACAAGATACAGACAACTGTTTTAATTCTACAATAACTTGTTTTTTCAAACTTTCTTTTAAAAAATAAAGCAGAAAGTTACATACAGACTAGCAATACATATTATTCTAAATTAAGCCAAGATTTAGTAGTCAGAAGATATTAAATTTAGAGATGCCCATGCAACCTTATTTCTGTACCCCCAATATCTTAAATCATATTATTACATACTCTATATTTTTTCATAGAATCCAGTTAATTCCATACTAACATCCTCATAAAAAGCAAAACTGATTATATAGGCATACCTTGTTCCACAATTTCCTTAATTAAATTACCAAATTGCAGCCAGAATTCAATTCTCTAAATGTTTCAATGACCATGTCTGAAACTTATCCCAGGATCATGTTTTCAGAGATGGTAAAGACACAGAACTGCCTAGCATAATTTTCAACAAACTAAAGCCACACAGACACTTAATTTCCACTGAAATCAACCAGTTAATTATCTGCCATTCACTGGTGGTTTTGAAAATTTCAGTAGGAATCCACCTTATACTTCAGTATCTAACTAGTCACGCATTTCCAATTATAAAATAATTCCACAATTACTTATTGTTAACTAATACGTAAACTAGTTGATTTGTTACTTACTTAGCATGTAGCCAAGCAACTGGGTAGAAACTCATAGAAAAGTAATTAATAATTCGAAAAATAGTCAGTATTCTGACAATTACAACAACTGAACAAAAGGAATGCTTAAAAACAAGACTGACAATAATAGTAAATCAGATGTTGTCATATATGTACTTTGGCGGGAGAGGAAGTGCTTTTTCCACTGTACAAAAACTATTAGGTGCAAAATAGTGAAATCAGCTTTGCAATGATATCTTCTCAGTTTTTACATGTTGAGTCTACTATTATGGATGTATCCCCTGGAGAAAGTTACAAAACATTACATAAAGAAAAGTGTAACTGATTGTGCAAGAAATGGATAAATTACAAGAAAAAGAGAACTCTCAACAAAGGATACCTATATAACAACAGTAACTAACGGATTTGAAGTAGAATTTCCCTGAAGATAAATGCAGAAGAGAAGATAAAAATCCCACTTCAGAATGTTCTTCCAAAATATACAGTTGAAAAAAGCTCACAAAATCAATTTCAAGGGTTTTGTGGGGAAGAAATAATCAAACATTATTTTAAGGATTTAATTTACTAATTTAATTTGTATTTTATTTTTATTTCTGTACAATATACATTATAATATTTGTTTATATTTTTGAATATTTATATTTAATTTTAGTTTTATTTAATTCTCATCATAAGATGCCTGTGTCTTACAAAAGTACCTAAACATCTAAAACAAAGAATTTATATATAAACTTGGACTTCAACAGACAATTTCTTTAGCTATGAGGCTAAGTTATGTAGAAAGGCCCTTGCATTTATACCCTTATTTATTTGGGACTGAAAGCATGCAACTCTTAGCATGCAACTCTTAGACATTCTAAACTAAGATAATTTATGGCTAGTAAGTACAAGCACACTGAGTCACCCACTAGATGGCCAGAAACGGAGCCCTTTTCTTTATGTTCCTGATAACTCATCTGAAAGTTGGGTGAAGAGCAAGTGCTGCCTATCCAAACATAACTGTCAGTATGGTGCTCTCCAACTAAAATACCCAAGGCTGCAATCTTCCATATTGTTTAGAAAGTACCTCTTCTGTTCCAACCTCAGTGTACCAAACAAAAAAAAAGTAGAATAACCATTTTCTCTTCTTAATAACATAATACATACTTTAGCAATAAGCCAAAGTAAGTTTAGAAAGTTGCAATACATTTTCAAATAAAAACAGTTTTGAAAGTAAGTGCATTTATATATGCATCACTTTGAAAATTTATATACACTATAAAATGTGATCTCCACTGGAAATGTACAATGCCTTTTATAGGCCTTCCAATTTCCAAGCCCTTTTCATAAAACTGCTCGAAAAAGGTACTTTGGGAACTTTTTTGGTGAGTTGGGAAACAATTGGTACAGAAAGGTCCAAATTACTTTGAAAACATGGTGTGATTAGGCAAGAAAACTTAGACAAGATATCCAAAGCATGATTACTTGAGGAGGGCAGGAGAGTCAAAAAAATATTGAACCAGCTATCTACTGACAGATTTTTATTGCCTCTTAATAAGTGGCACGGTTCAAAATTTTAAGGTGTAAAGAGGCAAGCTAGTCATGGTCTTTTTCTGTTATCATGGAACATTCTGTAGAATCAACCATCCTTTGCACAGGTTCTGGGACTTTTGAGTATATCCAGATACACAGATTTACCAGTTAATTACTACAGTTTTGCAGCAATGTGCTTGAAACAGGTGTATGAAAGCATAATTTTTACTTTGTTTGGTAAACTATTCTACAGACTCTATCAGTGAATTAAAATCCAATCAAAATGTCCTTTTCCATAAAATTGTTATCAAATTCTGAGTTCTAGAACACAGAGTTGAGCAAAAATCAAGAGAATTTTACCAAAGAAACAAATCTTTGCGCTTTTTTTTTTTTTTTTGCGAAGTGTGATTAGAAGATTAGTGGCTTAGAAGAAAGAAGAAAGTTCTAGAGAAAAAAAGTACTAACAGTCAAGTCAGCCATAAAGCTCCAAATCTGTTGAAAATGAAGATTACCTGCAAAATTAAGAGTGAGCTGGTTACATATGGGAAAAAGTCTACAAAGCTGTAAACTTTGAAAAAAGCTAGAAACATTTTGCTTCCTAAAGCAAATACTGTCTTACCATTTTGCTCCATGTTCAGACAGTCACTCAAATTACTGTTAAAGTATACAAACTTATAAGCTTCACTTTCCTCAAAGTGAAACATATTAACATTAAACACTGCAGAGAATTATTTATCTCTTAAATTTAAGAAGACCACAAAATCTCAGAGTTATTTACAAGTACTACCTAAAATTGTTACCTAACTCACAAGCTGAAATGCCAAATCAGTGGGGTAACAGCAGTGGCACTGGCAAAGATAATTTGCTTCTGGCTATCAGTGAGGGAAGCAGTGACAAGATCATGAAATTAGACTGTAGTTAAGCATTCTGGTAGTTTTTAATCTAATTGTTGCATGAAATAC
>NW_008237890.1:1041318-1044595 GCF_000691975.1 Corvus brachyrhynchos
GTTTCACAACACTAAAATAAGAGCATCTGTAATTTAATTCAAAGCTTAAATTACTTCAGTAATTTTTCAAGGAAGTGGTACTAATTTTTTGCTTTGTGTATGCACTGTATTGAAGTAATGAACTTAAGACCGTAAGAGCACCACAACATTTATTTACCTAAAAAAGCCATAAGGAGCTAGCCTCTTTACAAAAAGCTAAAAAGCCTCTTTATATCTTTAGGACAATATAATGATTTAAAACTAAAGCAGAGCAGTTTTTCTTATTACCTCTTTTCCTCTTTTGCTCTCAGTTGCTCCTCTTGTCTTAGAACCTGAACCATCACAGACTCAAACATGCCTGTTGACAAGCCTACTAAATTTCGAGGTGTGGAACGACGTCTTGTAGAAATGCATGCTGTTGCTTTCTCATCCTCCTGCCCATAGCATCCTCTAGATGTTACAGCCAATGATGTTTTCTCTCTTAAATGCCTAGAAGAAAAAAGCAATCCAATTCACAACTACAAACTTCTGTACCAGTGACACATCAACGCCTAGCCTATGAACTATGAATTGAGCATCTTTACTCAGAAAAAAGTTGTTTTTTCACCTGTCATTTTTTCCACTTTGAAAGTTCCTTTATTAAATTTTAAACTTAAACCCAACACACTAATACGACCTATCTTTACACACCAGTTAAAATCAGTGTATATTTACTACAAATTACCAAATATTATTTGGAGATTGAATTATCTATCTTAATCCACATGTATTTAGAAAGAAAAAACTTCCACAAGGCCTAAGATAAGAAAGTATCCTTTTTAGCAGACACCTAAAAATAGGGGGCTGGGTGGTGGGCAGAAAGGTGTATTAGTTGTTTTAGGTTGGGGAAGAGTATGTTAAAAACCAGTTTTGTTCTATTTAAAACTACAAAAAATGAAAGACAAAATGCTACAAATTTGTCTGCAAAGTTACATTTCTTCTTACATGGTTTCAAAATACTCCATTAAAACTAGTATGAGTTTTTCACCACCTGTGAAAACATTTGAGGGACAGAGGAGAAAAATCCAATCTCCATTCAAAAGGAATCTTCATTCTAAGGTAATTTTCTCTGGCTTGTAGGATCCAAGAATTATACAACCAATATTGATTGATTCCCTTGAGTCACTTGAAGGGGATCACTGACCTAAACACTGCGCTGTAATGATGAAAGAGTGAGTGTTCCAAGAAGTAGTTCTTCAATTTCATTTTACAAATAAAATTATGTTAAACACTTCAAGCAAATTTGTCTGATGAAAAATTGTAAAAGAACTTTGAGACTTTTAGGTTCCATAATCCTCTATACCTACAGTTACTAGAAACTTATTACTAAGCTAGTGCACACAGACATATGGAATAAATCTTAACAAATATCTGAGGAGCTAATACAAGACACATTCTCTGTATACTGAGACAGGACTATTTTTAGACAGTTCAGTATTTCCTAATATTTATTTGAAAAAGACCATGCATTGAATGGAAGAAGGACAAGAGCAACTGAATTTATTTTTTTAGTCAATACCTGTATTGCTATTTGTTAACACAGTGCATGAACTAACTACACTTTCTCACAGAGTTTCTAATAAAAAGGCATCAAGCATTCTCAGGTCCTACCAAATCCAATGAGGAGTCATTTAATTCAACAAAGAGCCTTCAACAAAATGCCCCTCAATTCAATACAGTACAGATGCTACAGTCACACAATATACAGAAATCAACACAGCACAAATCTTCCAAGTTGCTATTGGTTATTTTTCTGCCTGCAGTAACTCTATTAAGCCGGGAATTCTGGTATTTTTTTTTAAATCAGGTTTTACTCAAGCAAACTAGGAACCCTCATGCCCCATTACGTTCGGCTCCTTCCCTTCTAGGATTTACCAGACTGTCCCAAAACTGCTGTTACACAGAAACAGTGTCAAATACATTGTTGCTACAGCAGCACTGAATACATTAACTCTGCTTTCAGGTAACTTCTTCACCACTCTCCTCAAGTGTTCTTACTACACGAGCAAGGTTCTTACCAGCTGGCAGTTCATACTGTATGTCACTAGCAAACTTAACGCTGATGGACACGCACAGCTTTACACGTTTCCTAATACTGTTCCTTCTTCACCTTCATCCTTCACAAAAAACAACTCTTGGTTTCTACATGCAGAATACTATGTCATTCAGAAGACCGGTGGGCTTTTCGCTGTAAGAAGCCACCACGGTTTTCTGATAATGACTAAACTGTGCCTATGACAAGCTCATGAGAAAGCATGTACTTCAGTTGTGATTTAAACTCGGCTTTCCACTATGAGCTCGAGAGCTTTCTATGTTTTAGCTGCTTTGGCTGATAAGAAAGTTCTTGCCAGGGACTTACATTTCAATTTACCGCGATTTCCATTTTGCCATTTAAGACTACAGTATGCCAAGCATTGTCTCTCATTTTATGATTATCAAAAAACACACCATTTCAAGGCAGGTAACTTCGGCTTAATATTTTATTCCTACATATTTTAAGGGCGGTAAAAATTTCACAGATCGTAAAAATAACAATTTCAAAGAACCAAATATTCATGCAGAGTTTAGGTAGTTTCACGACAGAATAAAATAAAGAAAGAAGCATTTGACATCTTGTGTAAACAAGTGTCCCTCCATGTTCACAAAAGGCTTCTTTCAGAAGGAAAATCTTAGCCAGGAAATGCTGTGCTCTATTTGGTATTTTGAGGTTTGGAATTTCCAAAGGGTTTTGAATTAAGATTTGAATAGTTCTCAGTAGGAAACGCTCGTCTGCATGAAAGTATTGAAAGTTCCAGTGTTCTTTCTGTTGTGTGGTTTTGTTTGATGCCCGTTTTCTTTTAACGAAACTTTTTACGTAAAGAAACACACCCTCCTGTTCTACTTTATGTAAACAACACGTGGCATGGACCCTATAGAGTTTTCTACACCTACCGGGATAGCAGCGCCAGCTTCTGTTCCAGCATCATCTCCAGCTTCTGGGCCTGTTTGGAGAGCCAGTGATCCACACCGTGCAGCCGGTAGCAAGTCTCCAGCATGAGCCGGAAATCACACACGAAATCTGCTATCCCTGTGTACTGCCCACTGGAAAATTTCTCTTCCATTTTCAATAGCCATATTCCAGCTGGCAACTGCTGCAAGGACTGGCTGCTCTTACGGCCCGAGAAGGATCCAGCGCCTTCTTCTCCGAAAAATGCCTGATCGGCGAGGGGCTTCAGGAACGGCGCCGTCAGAGGCCGGGACTTCTCCAGCCGGAACTCGC
>NW_008237890.1:1045717-1064567 GCF_000691975.1 Corvus brachyrhynchos
GTAGATTTTGGACAAGTAACGAGTCTGTCGTCCCATGTCAGAGGTGTGCCACCATAAGTGTTCAGCCGTCGAAGCGAGGCAGCAGCTCACAAAAGCTCTCAGTTCTGTATTCGGTTCTGCCTGACTTGCCTTGGGAGTTGGTGCCTTTTGGTGGGAGGCTGCTACTAACGAAGCTCACCTGGCCTGGGGTGCACCTGTAGTTCTTGCATGTTTGCCCTCACTCACCTTCCAGTCCTGCTCACCCCTGAGATCCTAAAGGACATTTTCCGGGCACCAAGGAACTCCACAGTAGTTGTTGTCTCCACAGCAGTGCAAAGCACCTGGAGACACACATGTGTGTGTGGTTTTGGTATTATCCTTTTCACATTCCTACCTACACGAAAAGCTGAGGGCACCCTGCTGAGAGAGAGAGAGAGAGAGAGAGAGAAAGAAAGTATGTGAGGGAGCATGAAAAAAACCCCTTCTACTTCTGTAGGAGCATTCTTGTTCTTCAGAGATCACTCAGAGATCTTGCTAACAATGGAGTTCTCTTAATGGGAATAAATGCCTCCACACTGCAGGAAGGTGAACCTTCTCAGAAGGACCATTGGACACTGAGACTGTAGTGATCCATGCAATAGTCAACCCAAGTGTAGCCACATACAGGATGGCCTTCGGGTCTGTGTTGTGCTGTGCGTATCCCACGGCCACAGGACAAATTCAGGCAGCACATCGTTAGAGCAGCTATGGGCAGCTCCCACCCTCTACTGGCATCTCTGTGATCTTGCTGCTATCTAAAACCGCAGCAAGAAGTCCTTGTGCAAACATACTCTCTGACGGTAGAAACGATGAATAAAATTGTTCTCTTTTAAGGAAATCCTCTTATAGCTTGAATGACCACAATGGGACAGCCCTTCCACAGACAGGGTCTTTGTGATGCACCCTCGTTACAGACCCTCATTTGATGCTGCATTGCTCACAGTTTGTGGTGCTGTAGGATAACAGTTACCTCTTACTTACGGTGTTAACTCTAAAAAATGGCATTTGAAGTCATACTTTGCAGAGTTTGGATGTCTTTCTTGTACTGGGACCAGAAGGACCAGTATGTCCTGTTGCAAAACAGAGGGAATGCTGTGTTGTGTTTTCTTCAATAACTGATCTCAGGAACAGTGTTCATCTTGTCTAAGTCCCACTCCAAGCTGAAGGTGGAGGGTCATCATCAGAGGGATGGAGGAATTCCAGCAACATGTGTGGAGATTAAATCAACTATAGGAAAAACGTAATTGAAGAAAGCAACTGTTCAAGTTACAGTGAGAATTTCTAGTATAAATTAAATAAAACTAGGTTAGGCTGGCAGCTCTTTTAGAAGTTTTGTGCCTTTTGGATGTCTGGTCTGCAACACTCACTTCCTGGCTCATTTATACTTTCTGCAACAATACCGGGTAGCCTAATAAAAGTTTTTGCTTCTTGCTAAATATGGGGCCTTGCTTTGCGAATATAAGAACTTGTATTTATAATTCTGCATACAATTCATACGCTGAGTAGCCACAAAATGTGATGTTCAGAGATAACATCTCAGCTATATTCAGATCTCCTGTCAAAAATTTAACTTTTATGGTAATGAAAGAAATTCAGATACCGAGTTTACACTCTAAAATTAAATTTCAGTGAAGAAGGGGCCCCATATGATGAAACAAGATGATATCCTTTATTGGGAGCTCTGACTTGTATCATCAAAATACATGAATGAGAATTTTTTTCCCAGGTATGCAATTAAAGTAGGTTAAAAAAATTTAAAGAGAGGATTGTACTGGGAAATATCACTGTATCGATCTACAAGACTTTTTTGTGTTTTCCTCTGTAATAAGAAAAATACATTGTATTCAAGGATACTTTATGTATGTATTTCCTGAGTTTGCCACACGAGTGCACTGTTGAATAAATGCCATGTACCGTTCCTGCCTTAAATTAGAGGTAATACTCCCATCTCAGTGGAACCAGGGTGGAACTGCTGAAGCAGAAGCAAACATTTTGGAAAACCTGTGACAATGGAGTTTCATTTTACATATTCAGTATTAATAGGAGCTATGACTCACATATCAGAAAAGAATTTCACAGAATCACAGTATAGTTGAGGTTGAAACAGACCTCTGTGTGTCTGTTGCCTCCATGTCTCCATGCTCGAGGCAGGAGCAAATACAACTGCTTGTTCAGGGCCTTGCTCAGTTGGGTTTTGAGTACCTTCAAGGATGGAGGCTCCACAAAAATTTTGCATGCAAAAAAGACAAACTGCTGTAGTCCAAGAAGGTATCCTGATAGCCTCTGTATTTTCCTCTATTTGCAGTTAAAGTACCTGGCTTATAGCACCACAGGGTGTTATCAACACAGAATATCCTGAGTTGGAAGGGACCCACAAGGATCATTGAGTCCAGTTCCTGGCTCTGCTCAAGACACCCCAAGAGTCACACCGTGTGCCTGAGAGCATTGTCCAAATGCTTCATGAGCTCTCTCAGGCTGGTGCTGTGACCACTTCCCTGGGGAGCCTGTTCCAGTGCCCAAACACCCTCTGGGTAAAGAACCTTTTCCTAAAACCCAACCTAAGCCTCCCCTGATACAATTTCAAGCCATTCGCTTGGGTCCTGTAACCAGTCCTGTCACAGAGAGCAGATCAGTGCCTGCCCCTGCTCTTCCCCTCATGAGGAAGTTGTAACTGCAGTGAGGTCTCCCCTCCATCTCCTCATCTCCAGGGTGAACAGACCAAGTGACCTCAACCACTCCTCGTATGGCTTCAATATGTTACTGTCCAGTGGACCCCTTTTGCTGAATGCCTTTTGTGGTCCTGTGTGTCTTCTAGCAAGTGAAGGGAGGGCATGTTTTGTGATCTCAATTTCAAGAGGCATCATCCTTCTCTTATTCCAAGAAACACAAAAAATAATATAACCCCTCACGAGTAAAAAACATTTACAGAAACATTTGATGTAAGATCTCTAGACTTTGAGAAGTGTTAAAAAATAGTAATTTAGCATTGAAGCTAAATAGTTTTCATTTATACACGCCATTTTTTCACTTTTGTGTGTATGTTTTTAAGAACAAACTTTAAAAAAATTGTAGATTTTTCAGCAGTGGTCAGCATAGACTTTACTATGCCATAAGTCTTCTGTTGTAAACAGAAACACATGATGGTTTAAATAAGTTCCCACTCTTTTGAGTAGTAGAAGTCTTCACTACACATAGAACTATTTAATGACAGTGTGGAAGCACTGGGAGCAATAGATAGGCTATAGTAGGCTCTGTTTAGTCCTATATATGTCTTTGGCATGCCATGTTAACAGGATGTGAAACAAGATTAAGTTGGAAGTTAAGTGCTCATGCTATAGTGTTCTTAGAATATTAAAAAAACCAACAGTTTCCAAGAAAAAATGCATTGATAGATTACCATGTCAGTTTCTGTCAGTTAGAAAATATGTAACTGTTAAATATATTCAGTTTGGTATTTTTATACCTTTGGGGGAGAAAGACCTCAGTGTGAAAAAAACCAAGAACTTCTCATGCAAATGTTAATATATATTCTGGACTTTAGAATAGAAACCCTGTATTCAAAACTAGAGCAAGTTTTTGTGAACTGACATCTCCAAAATCTGAAAACCCTACCTTGTGCAGTCTATTTTAATGTTTTCAATCACTTTCACTGAAAATGTTTAGAAGAGGCTTTCTTCACAGTATTACTACTTGTAATCAGCCTTTTCCCCAGTGTAAATCTGACTATTCAGACTAGAGTCTGAATTATAAATATCTAATCTTTTTGTCTGGTGCCATCCATTGGCTATGTTTCAGTTTTGTTCCAGCTTGAGAGACTTTGAGTTAGGTCTCCTGTAAATTGTTTGCAGATTAAGTGGCTGATAAAATGGCTAGTATTTACTGTATGCTCAAAATTATTCATGCAGTAGCATGTGGTACCAGGAAACTTTTCCTTCTTCTCTTTTCTGCAAATAGGTACTTTTTGCAGATGAATATCTAAGACCAATAAAACAAACCAGTTGTCGGCAGCTGCTTTCCTTGTTACTTTACATGCCAATAAAGTTATACGTAAAATATTTTTTTAGTAATTTCATTGATGTTTTCTCTCTATCACCGTTTTCTAGAAACTGTTGCCTTTCAAGACAATTTAATATGACATATTAATTTGAATTAGAAGAGAATTTTGAAAACCTGTCCAGTAATGGACTGAACATAATGTTACAACTGTAGGGATACTGTTATTAAGAGGGGTCCATGACTGATGAAATACATTAACTCTAATGGTGAAGCTTGGGGAAGAAAGGAGAAAGAGAGAAAGAAAGAAGGAAAGAATGAAAGAAAGAGTGAGATTGAGAAAGGGAAAGGGAGACATAGGTGCCAGGGAGTAGGGGTGGAGCAGGCAGTGCTGGAAAAAGACAGAGAATGGAAAACGCTTCCCAGTGGCCAACCTAGAAGAGAAGTATTCAGGGTTGCCCAGATGAGCATCCTCCTCTGTTTCACTTCTAACATGGTAACTTGATACTTTTCATCAGGGTCTGCACAAAGTTGTCTTTGGGCTTTTCTGCTGTTGGTGCTGTTATTGATGATGGGACCAATAAAACAATAAAGTTTAAAATAAACTGTAAAGGTTAAGGTGGAAGACCAGCTGCAATGTAGACGCATCCTCAATATTTCTATGGCTTAATCCCCCCAGATTGTACCAATTACAATTAGCTTTTGTGTGTGCGTGGCTGCTGATGGCATATGTTATTATTTAGCTCTTCAAGAGTAGTGCTGACGTAGCACATTATGATGTCCCTAGAGTTGCTCATTTAAAATAAGAAATTGTCCTGTGCTATGGCTATATTGACGACACACTTAAACATGGAATTTTACCTCCTGGCCCAGGTACATGTGCAGCCTGCAAGCATGGTTCATGTGGTATGCAGTCTACCTTTTACAGCCTGTATTCTTACCAAAAAATGCAGAAGCAGCAGCAGCAGCAGCAGCAGCAGCACCAAATCTTGACTCAGTATAGTCTCTGAACAACTGCATTAAAATAAATTACAATGCTTTTGCCACATGATACGTTTTTCATTGCATTTGTCCTTGTTGTGGTTTAATCTGGAAGGTAGATAAACAGCTGTGGGCTCACTTTCCACCACCACCCTCTCCCTGTGTCTCCTCCAGCTTCTTGTGCCCCATGTTCCTCATTGGTGTGGCAGTGTGAGGACCTAAAAATTGCATGACTTAGTGTAAACACCGCTTAGCTATATCTAAAACATCAGTGTGTTATCAACATTATTTTTGTCCCAGAGCTGTAACACAGTACTATACTAGCAGATAAAACCAGAACAATATCCACCCTTTATTCTATATCATTTGTCATGCCCAAGTTTCACTCTTCCCAATACATCCTTTCCTGTCTTTTGATACATACACACAGGTATCATTTCCTTAGTCTGTGTGTCATCCCTCTAAAATGTCTGTTGAGTAAATTTAGTCCATGACTTTGGGCTTCATCTGTTGTAGTAGACCTTCTGGGCTGAAGAGATGGTGCATGGTATTGGACGGTGCCCATGATAAGTCCATCCTTCATGCACAAACCCATTTGTATGTTGCATCCCTTCCTCGATGGCCCAAGGTGTCATAGGCCCACCAAACTACCTATCTTCCTCCTTCTCTTCTTGTGATTGCCCTGTTTTGGAGTAGTCTGCTTCCTGGTTCCTCTTAGAAGCAGCTCCTTCATCCCTTATCAAATGAGTCAACTTCTGCTTCCAGTATTTCTCCTTGTGTACAGGGGCAGATAATACTGGCACAGGTTGGTGCTCTGGCTCAGCCACGGGCTCTGTCACTTTGCTCTCAGTCCCAGAGACCTTCCCTCCCTGCCATGGGCACTGAGCACTGTTGAACTCAGGCCCAGGCCTGGCCCCAGCACATTGCAGTGATTTGTGTCTCTCTGGAATTATCTGGTGACAGTTTGTCTTTTCCAAATATTTTAATACATTTTTCTGCACTTGTTCAGAGATGAAGTTCCAAAACACTGGAGGTTCCCACTGTCCTAGGCACTTGCTCATCTGGCACCACACTCCCTGCCATTCATAACTATCCAGCCTTGGGGCAGATCCCTGGGTGATGTTCTTACCTAGTTGTGTAACCTTACACAAGACCTCAGACACGTTCATGCGTCAGAGCAATGCAAAGGTGCTGGTTTGGACACCCTGGGGTTACTTTCCAAGAGCTGTTGTAACTCACCTGGAGGAGAAGGGAATGATGGCAGAGGGTGTCATTCCCACTGATGGGCCATCGGAGCTGTAGTTAAGGGTTATTCCCAACAGGTAGCTCCTGCCATGCGGGCGCAGTGACAATGCCGAGTGCACACACTGCCTCAGTCCTGCCAACAGGCATCATATCAAAACCCTGTGTTATAAAGTACAGCATCATAACCTTAACGCAGAGCTGAGAAATGACACAACAGGGATTGCACACAGCAAGTAAGATGTTACATAATGCAACTCTGAGAACACACGACAACACTGAGATCAAATAAATCAACACTGTGACCAGTGTTGACTATTAAACTAATACAACTAACTGCTTATGACAAATTTGTTTTAACATGTTAGCACTGTGGTTATCTTAACCCTTCACACTCCAAGGGCTGGGTGCCAAAAGAGACTGCAGTGGTTTAACCCAGCAGGCAGCTAAACACCACACAAACCACTTGCTCACTCCCCTGTCACCACCCCACGATGGGCAAGAGAACTGGGGGGAAAAACCCATAAAATTCACCCATTGAGATAAAGACAGCTTAACAGGCCAGAAACAGGTGGGGAAACAAAAATAACTATCATAAAAAGATTGGAATATACAAACCAATAATGCGCAATGCAACTGCTAGCCACTTGCTGGCTGATACCCAGCCAGTTCCCAAGCAGTAGCCCCCAGCCAGCTTTATCCCTAGCTGGTATTACTGAACTTTACACCATATAGTATGGAATATCCCTTCAGTCAGTCAGGGGCAGCTATATCACTTGTGTCTCCTCCCAGCTACTTGTGCCTCCCAGCCTCCTCACTGGTGGTGTGGTGTAAGAAACAGAAAAGTCCTTGTCTTAATGCTTAACACTTCATCCAGCAGTGGGTTATCAACATCATTCTCATCCTAAATCTAAACCACAGCATGATACCATCTACCACGATGAAACTTACCTCTATCTCACACGAAATTAGGACAATTGTGTACTGAAAGGACAAGCTTACATCATGCCATTTAGAAACTTTCCCACATTTTTCAGACTGGTTGGGTAGTGGACAAAGACTTGAGATTTCAAAGTTTCACATTGCATTGTCATTAAATATGCATTTTAATAAAATCTTTCTGCTGACCTGATACACTACCAGTGTCTGGTGAGGGCTTAAAAATTTAATAAAGACTTTCCTAAACCAAACACAGCTAAAATATAGAACTTTGTTTACATCGCAAACAAACTCTAGATAAAAGCAGTAGCTCCTTGATTTCAAGAAAACTTTGGCAAAAAATAGTCAATATAATTGTTTTTAGAGGAGTTTCATCATTTCAGTGAGGTAAATACAAGTGTTATTCACTCCTATAAAAATGCAAAGCTCACTAATTAAAAAAAAAAGTTAGATAATGTGATAGGGAGGCCTCACCAATAGGTGAGTGAAGGGTTACAAATGTAAATATGTAGATAGATAAAGCCAACTGAACATACTAAATTTGATAATAAAAACTTACATATTACCTGTGCTTCACAGGCAGAGAAATGTATCACATCCGCTTTAGCCAGTTCACTCATGTCACAAGCAGTCCAAGTATTCCCATTGATGCAATGCCTGCAAAGCCCATTTGATAGCTGGGTTAATGTTTTAGCAGTTTGTTTTGAGTGAATTGCCCCAAACTGGGCCAAGAGACACTTCAGAGACAGAGTCCAAGAAGTGGGTATTTGCTTTATTCGGTGTGCCGGGTGTGGGGGATTACTCCTCCAAGCACACACACTGGCACTTCCTACAACACAATATTATGGGTAAAATTCATGAATTGTCATCACATTCCTTGGGATAGGAGTGGTTATACAAATCAGTTCTCGGAAGTCATTAATATCGTTAGCCTATGTGTCACACATGGGTGGTGTGTCCTGGTGGTCGCACTGAGGAAGGCTCCTCTTCTTCCTCGGGAGTCTTTCTGATGAAGGTCAGTAATCTATCACAATGCACTTTTCACCTCTCTTTCTGGAGCATGCGCAGTCCTTTGTGGAATGATTCAGCAGTTTCTGTGTTGGTTTCAAGTAAATTATTGTTCCTCTAATCTTGACAAGGTTAAGGTGAATCCTGCTTCTTAGGTTTTGTAATTAACACTTGCTGTCTCTTAATAGTTAACTCTGCTTACATGAGTTAACTATTGATCAACCATTTCTCATGAGCTCCCTGAAACAGAGGCTACAGTTCTACTTTTAATATGTTTATATTGCTATAAACCCAGTCTCTGCACATGGCTCAGCCTTGGAAGAATGACAGAAAACAAGAGCAATGTTAGTGACATAAAATATAGGAACAGAATACACAGAACTAGTGGCTAAAAATTCGCATGCAGTTCTAGGCACAAAATCTTCTGTGGCATCTTATAGAAACAGACATTTAAAAGTTTGTTCCTGCAATTTCCAGCACTCCTGTAATTCCAGGAGCAGTTAGAACCATTAGAATGTGTATATAAACGAAAGTATGTAGAGATCTAGGAGATTAGGTCCACGTCAGACTTTTGTTTTATTCAGAGGTTTGGCTTCCTGCCCTCCGTTCAGGCAATAAATTGGCTGTAACAGAGCTGCTTCTAGCCTTTTGTTCAGTAGAAGTATCTCAGCAGAGACAAAAACACACACGAACTACGGTAAGCAAGAGTGGAAGATTACAGCAGGGTTAAATAATTTAAGATAATATCAGAATGTTTGTTGAGATTCTATGAAATAGCAATTTTTTCAGTTGTCTTTAAAGTTTTCTTAAAAAATCTCTTCATCTATTTTATGTGTATTTTTGTGTATTCCTCTGCCTAGTTTAGATGATAGATTTTGTAAAATCTTATTTGAGAGAGACTATAAACCTCATTTTTTATTAGCTATAGGATGCTAAAGATTCTTTTTAATCAACTGTTAAATTGGAACAAACTTGGAGGAGTTTCTTACTATCTTTGCTAGCAGACTAACAGCTGCAACTCAATACACTCAACAAAAACAGTTCTGACCCTGTAAGGATCTTAGACATATCTTGTTATGAATTTATCAATACAATATGAGATAATATTTGGGACATACCACCATATGAATGAACTTCAAAATTTTAAATGTTGTTTTCATGTACTGAATTTAGTTTTATGATCACATGTGTCTTGGGGTTAAGTGAAAGCAAGAGTGAAGGCTAAGAACAAACTATCACTAAGGGGGCAAGAGAGGCTATGTAACAGATTTTCTTTGCTGTCTTCATATCAAGGAATTCATATAATCTATGTAATACAAAAAAATTTCAAATTTCCTCTGCTTTTAGTGTGATCATGTTGTCATTGGCCATAAACATACTCACTAATGTCTGATTTCAGCAGTTTAAAGAGCTTTAATTCCCTTGTTCTTAGCTTAGATGCAAAATGAAATGAATCAGATCCAAGTTTCCAAAACAGTGGTTGACATGTCTGCAGCCCAGAACAATATCCAGATCTTCCTAGTCCTCTTCAATGTATACATTACAGAAGAGAGAAAAGGAAGAAATAGGTATGAAAGATCTTAAGATACAGAAATCAACATAGGGAGATATACACAGCATAAAAACTATGACAAAGAATGAAAAACATGGGCTTGGGCAACATCTGTATAAGAACATGTCATGACAGGAAAGGTCTATTGAAATGGGAGTATTTATATGTCACTCAGTCTTAAGGAATATATGAGGCATTTCAAGGTGTGAAAGCTTCTGTTATTTGTTGTAGGGAGTTTTATTGTTCTGGAGACCCAACAGAAGTGAAGTTCCACCATAGACTTTTCTATTTTCTACTTGTTTAAACAAGACAAAATAAATAAACTTTAGCACTGTCCTTCAGAACATCACTTGTCCATCATTCATCATAGAAAGTTTCTTAAGAATTTATCCACTGCCTAAATATATTTCTGAAAATATCTTTGAGCTGTTCTGCCCTCTTCAGGAATCCTTCAGTCCTGACTTGTCAACATTCTCCTTTTCTTACAGTTGTGAGTGTAAGTAATGCAGGTGCAAGACTCTAAACATAGATAAAAATCAGGAATTGGGATCTTCAGAACTTCTGATCAAGAGCAGCCTAACTAGCATTACACTTGTTTTCAGTAGGAATCTTGAGTAAGTGATTGTCTGTTCTTGAGCCTCATAGACCTAGCAAAGTCTGAACGCTTTGTTAATGAACACCGACAGACTTAAATCTCTCAAGATTCACAAGGTGGTATTACTGTCCAAACACACCACAGAGCCCGATTCAGGTAGAAGTTTCCAGAGACCAGGTTCCAGTTAGGGCACAAAGAATGTTTTCTTTTGTTGAGAATGCTCAGTGATAAAGCAGTTTCAGCAAGATGAGGAAGACCCAGGCCTTTCTTTCTACCTCTGACTACAAGTTATCAGATACTCAAAATCCAAGACCTATTTTCTAGGAAGAGCAATCCCATATAGTAAGTGTTTCACTTTTCAGTGTCCTAACTGAATGTTGTTATAACTAGAGTTGAAGAGAGTGAATAAGAGCCTTAGTTATCCCTTTTAGTCTATTAACAAGAGAATTGACAGGGACAGAAGTCTTTAATTTCATGTAAAAATTTAATATGAAGTTTTGTATCAGGGAAGTGAACCAAATCAGAAAACAGAACTGCCCTACCCTTCCTTGGGTGAATTTAGAAGCCATTACACTTGCGTCAGAGCCATGATCTCTCTGGCCTACCAGATATTTAGTTAGTCCATGCAAAGCTGCACGGGGCTAAAATTGTACCCACCTTTACTTGGTTCATTCACCAGGATACCAGACAGAATTGAAGCTCCTTGTTTTCTTTGGTCTGCACTTGTCATAAAGACTTGTCATAAACAGGTGACTTCAGGAGAGCATGTAGACTTCAGAACTTCAGTTTCCCTTTCTTCAAACCGAAGTAAGGTCTTTAGCTTTTCTGAAATGCAGTGATTTAACTTGCAACTTCAGGATATCTTGATAGCTGCCTGTGTGGTTTCACCATCAAAGTAGTTAATACTTTTAGACATCAACCTCTCCTTCAGATATCTAACCTTACTGATATCCCTTAATAATTATAATATATTCCTCAAATTTCCAAATTCCAGTCCTCAAGATTTCCTGAACCTTGGTTTAAGATTGCAATATACTGCATATACCTCTGAGAGTCAGATTATGCTGTGTTCAAGTTAGCATCATTTTCAATCACTTATGAATACTTTGACAATTATCTTAGACTGAATTCACAAAGTGAATGTGATTTTTCAATTCAGTTAGTAAAATGTAGCTAACTTCCTATGATTGACAAACATAAAGAAATTGAAGTCACAAACACTGCTTATGTCTTATCTAAGGGGAAGTCTTTCAAAATATATTCCTTCAACACAACTGTGTTATCCATGTTAGCATGCATCTTAGTGGAAGTTTAGAACAGTTAACTGATTTGCCATCACTGGAAACACACTGTTCTTGCTTTGCAAGTCAAAGGCTTGGGTCATGCAAGCAGTCAAACATTTATTGAGTTTATCTGCTTCCATTAACTGTCATTTATCAAAATTATATTTGAAAATTTGTTTCTCAATGGAAACACAAAGTCCTGTGACAAATTCTAACTCTACTTTAGGACTGGAAAAGGAAGTCAACTGATGTCATCATCATCAGTATTTCTTGAGTGCCTCTGCAATGCTGCTCCGCTCAGGCCGTGAAAAGCCATATCAAATGCCTCTCCATGGAAGCCAGTCTGTGGAGAAGCAATTACTGCTTACAAATATGAGAACAGCTCCTGGAAAGCCAGGTAACTCTTACCTGAGTGACAGGTATGTCTGTTATCTTGAAGAGAATATTCCAACCCAAGGTAAAATCCAATGAAATTAAGCATGTGGAACAATTTTTCTGTAATGTTGTCAAAAATAAAAATACTTGGTGAAAACAAGACCTCAAAAGCTACCTTTAAAATAACCAGAACAACAATACTCCTTAAAATACTGACATTAGATTTTTTTCAAAAAAAAAAAGCAGACCTGCCAAAAATTTTAGTGTGGGCGCTGCACTAGTTCTTGTAATTCTAGTTATAAGTAAAATTCTTACACTATAACTTCTACAATACACAATTTTTGAAAGGTTTGCTGTATTGATTATTGTAGCTGTTGTCCTGTTGCTTTTTAGAATAACCCATCATTTTTTTCTGGAAGCCTGATCACCAGTTGCCTTTGAAGAGAAAACCAATCATAAATTAGCTAGGCATGTGATCAAAGGTCCAACACAGAACTTGCCACTTCTGGAGGATGTGACTCAGGCTGTCAGAATGTGCATCGTCCTTCTCTTTGATTGCATGTGCAGAGTTTCTGCTCAGCCTAAACAGGCTGGAAAGAAAACTTCTTGGAAAAAACATAGTTTTTTCAAAATACTTGCTTAAATACAGATGTTCCAGATGAGGTATCTTTATATAAAATAAGTAACAAAGTTTTTGGTGAAGTCAGACATTCCTAGAACATTATGCCACTGCTGGTGCATTCTGTGTATCCTGTTGTTTTGCTTGCCTAATTATTCTGGCAAAGACAGAATTTTTTGTCTTGGAGCATACCCTGAAGCTCTGTGTGATCTCAGAAATGTCTTAACTGCATTTGAAAATATCAAACCTCTTCCAGTAAAACGATGTTCAGCTGAACATAATCAAAATTGTTCCTTAGAGTGTTATTCTGTAGGTGTCTGACATCCAAGTGTCTGGATATCCAGAACCGCACAGTTGTGTTCAGGAGTGAAAGGGAACAATTTCCCTCCTGGCAGCTTTCAGCTAGAAAGACCTGGGGGTTTTTGTTTTATTTTCAGTAAGAGATGTCTGATCCCCCAAATAAATGCTGCTGTTTTAGGTAGCTGTATGCACTCTGACCTAAAAGTCCTGTTGATACCCACATCCAATTTTCAAAATGCATAATTGGGAAATGGGCAAGTACTTACCTATGAAATCCAGGAAACTAGTCTATAAACAGTATGCTGCAGAGAAACATTCCCTACTTTACCTCTTCTTTTCTTCATAATGAAGCTTACAACTTTATTTTTCACATCTCTCCATTCAAAGACTTCTGTGAACAGCCTTGCTTTGGCTCAGGCTTCCCACAAAGCTCCATTGGCTACTCTAAGTCTACTCATTCACCAGCCAACTGCAAATGTGGACCCACTCTCCCATGTTCAAACTCATCCTGTTCCCATTAGTCTTTAGTCTTTTTCAACACAGCTATCTGCACGTTGCCCACCATCCCTCTTTTCACGCTACCCTCAGGTTCTTGGTTTGGAAGCTGTTTTGTCAAACTCAAGTTTTCACATGTTATCTCTCTGCAAGTTTGAGATACATATTTTCTGCTCACTGGCATAACCTTCTAAGCAAAAAAATACTTATTTTCCTTCTTCACACTGACATCAAGCCCCCAAAACAGTTGCTTAAGCCCACTGTGAAACTTCTCATACATGTTGGCTATACTGCTCATAGTTCAAATATACATAGATTATCAAGTTAAGATTGTTAAGAAATCACACTTAATCTTTTTCTAATGAAATGTTGCCATTTTTCTGTTGACAGTAAAATTAATTACAACTCATTTTTTATTAGTGTTCAGCCTGCGAGAAACAGTGAAATGTTACATACTAACTGAAGACTCAAAAACAGTGCATTTTGACATAGATGAAGATGGTCATCATGAAATATCTACCAAGGATTCACAATCCCATGAAGGTAGTGTTCTTTATGTACCACAACTCGCCAACTGTATGTATAGTACTCAGAACATTTTAAAATGTACTGTTATGTACATTTTATTATGTAATTTGTCCAGCCCTGGGCCCCTCACTCCAGGAAAGACATGGAGGTGCTGGAGCATGTCCAGAGAAGGGCAACAGGGCTGGTGAAGGGTCTGTAGCACAAGTCCTTTAAGGAGCATCTGAGGGAGCTGGGGGTGTTTAGCCTGGAGGAAAAGAGGCTCAGGTGTGACCTTATCACTCTCTACAACTCCCTGAAAGGAGGGTGTAGCCAGGTGGGGGTCAGTTTCTTCTCCCAGGTAACAAGAGACAGGATGAGTGGAAATGCCCTCAGGTTGTGCCAGGGGAGCTTTAGATTAGATATTAGGAAAAATTTCTCTACTGAAAGAGCTGCCAAACTCCGGAACAGGCTGCCCAGGGAAGTGGTTGAGTCGCCACCCCTGTAGGGATTTAGGTGTGTGGATGTGGTGATTAGGAACACGGTGTACTTGGCAGTGTCAGATTAGTGGTTGGATTCAATGATCATAAGGGTATTTTCCAACCTAAATGATTCTATGATCCTATTCTCTGTAGACATTACTTTATACTGGATCTGAACGAATATTGATAATGATAAAAGAAAACTTTTATCCTGATTTACAGCGGGTACCTAATATACATAAATGACAAGATTATATTGTTCACACTCATTTGACTTAGCAGGAAAGTCCAGACTAAAGAGAGAGAAAGGAAGGATAATCCTCAAGAACAAGTGCAAAATGGAGAAAATTAGAGCATAATTTGGAATTTGTGGGGTTATTTTATTTTTCATGAAACTCTTTTGTCTCAAATGGGGTTTCTCTATTTGACACCAAGGATGTTATCACAGCTATCATCATGCAAACACTTGTTAGAGGATGTAATGTTGGTAGAGAAGAGATAAATAATATCAAATGCAGTTATTCTAGAATGATGCAATTATTCTAGAATGGTACAATTTCCAATATTTGAAAGTAGGGAAAAAACCCAATAAAACATATTTTTGACAAAACCAGAGGAGAAAGTCGAAATCTTTAAGTTAGCTATTGAATTACTAAAACTTTTAGTCTATTAAATTGTGAATAATAACAGCTGCACTGACAGGGTACTTAAGTGTGCTTTATGTATTTTTCAGTATCTTTTTCTTGATAACTCCATAGAATTTTGAAGTCACTCAGACAATTAGTATTGTTATTTTATGAACAGAACCAAAACCTGTATAGGTATACAATGGAAGCAGTTTGTGAACAGATACATAGTCTGACAAGCCTGATGTAGAAGATAGTGATACTCCTAGAAGACAAAAATAAAAAAAGGAAATTCTGTGTAATGTTATTGTGCACACAAGCACCACAGACATATATTCATGATGCAGTTAGGACAACATAATATTAGGTACCAGTTGTAACCAGGATGTTTGTGATTTTGACCTGAAGTGGGTGATGTTTTCCCCAGCTGACTGGCTGTGTGATTCAGGCTGTAGAAAAGCCAGAAACCACCTGCTATTGTTACCTGTTACCTCCCAATCTCGTACATTTCGTATTAGGGTCCTCACTTTCACTGCCAAGGCACTTCAGGCTCCTCTTTAACAGCACACTAGGCTTTACATCTGGTCACCAAGCTCTTGTTTCTCAGGTGCATTCTCTGTAGCAAAAGATATTTAAGCAATCAATACACTTTTTAGACTCAGACTTCACGGTACCTGTTCACAAGTCTAACTGTACAGCCCTCCAGGGTTAAATGAATTCAGAAACCCTCAAGAAAAGAAATCTGATGTCTGTTGCTATTATACACTCCTTCTCAGATTGCAAAACAATTCTTTAAATAATCTGTATTATTTTTAAATTTGAGGAATGTAGCTCTCTAATTCCACATATTTGTTAAATACATTCTATTTTAGATATTGCGTGGTTAAGCGTGTTCACAAGGAATGAAGCAGCAGTTACTGATAAGCCTCTTGTGGGAATAAAAGGTATCATCTCTTTGTTAGGGTGTGGTTATGAAGATACATTTGAGAGTAGGAAATGAAGGTAGTAGTATTTTACACATAAACTTGACATTAGAAGTAACATATTGTACCAGGTTTTTCACTTAGCTCACATTACTGGACAGCTCTAGAAATAAAAGTGCCTTTCTGTGTTCCGTAAGAAGAAATCTTCAAAGTTACAAAATTTTCAAATTAGGAGTAGTGGCTTGGACTGAACACAAATGCATATAAGGAAATAAATTGCGTGCAAACTAGAACATACAATTTGTTTTGTGGAAAAGTGTTGGTGTTCTATTGCTCTATTGCATATGAGTCTTAACTAGCAAAGACCTGTTTTAGCAGGACAGGAAAACCAAAAAGAAGTGAATATGAAGAAAGAGGAGGCACACTTTTGGAACTTTCATATTGCACACGTGAGAAATGATTGAGAAAATCAAAGATATATTAGTTCAGGTATTACAGTGGAAGAAAAACGCACTCTAATTCCAGCCATTGAGGGCTCCTGTAACCAATGAGAACAAATATCCATCTGGTCCAGTACTGCACCTTGAAGAAGGGCCAAATGAGGATTTCTAGGGAACAGTATAAAAATATTGATATCCTCCCAAATCCCAAAGCTTTGCATTTTAGGGATATCCCAAGCAAGAAGTTATTTCATTTATTTAATTTCAAGACATTTTATTTGCATGAATTTTAAAATTTCCCCTTAGACACTGGTGAGGTTTTAGTGACCAGAGAGATGAGGTAATTCATTCATAAGCCATCAGAGAGTGGAAGCATCACGTATGCAATCATGGAAAGGTCCCTTACTTTCATTGCCATTCACTGGCTGTCTGATAGACCACTTGTCATGTCTTTCAGAGGCGATAGAGAAAGTTGGGCTCCTTTGGACTTACTTAGACTAAACAATGTGCAAGCAAGTCACAATAAAAGCTATTGATGGAGAAAGCCAAGGATAGTTAGGATACAAGTCATGTTGATAGATGTCCCTGGTCAACTGGATGGACTCCTGCATACCTTTTGTGTTGTCACTCTTTCTTCCAAATGAGAATACTCTTGACTTGGATAAGAAGTTTCTCTTGCCTGTTGATGTGTCTCTTTAAATGCCCCAACTGAAACTGGACAATTGCAGCTGAGGCAATCTAAGGTGATGTCACAAAAAGTAATAAAAATGACAGAATTGTAGACCTAGTCTACTATATCTATCTGAATACCCATGTAAACTGAGTAAAGCACACTCAGTTTATCCTAGAGAGTTTTTTCTCAATTTTTGACAAGGATTTTAATGCTATTTTCATGCTATAGCTATCTCAGAAAATTTGCTTCAGAAGAATAATACAAAAGCATTATAGTCAAGGAAAGTTAAGGCAATTAAAATCAGGGCCCAAGAGCAGCTAAAATTAGTCAGGTGGGATTAATATGGTCTGCTAATTCTGAATATACTTCAGAGGCTAGAAAATGCCTTTGGTAATACATAAAAAAACCCCAAAGTCCTTAACTACAGCTGTTAATGCATAAAAATCTAACATCTTTAAAATTTGTATTCAGTTGCTGCAGTGGTAAACATATAGATCAACTGCCACTTTCTTTTATATTTTTTGCGTTAAATGGTACGCTTGAGATACTTCTAAAAGCACAAGTGGTATTATTTGAAATAAGTCTGAAAGTCAGTCAGATAGGTATAGCCTCACTGAGTAGTCATTAATGTAATGGGTATTGCCAGGTAATGCTCTTGTGTGCTGTATCCGCTGGCCAAGGGTACCTTTGTTTACTTTTCACTGAGGCCTTGAAGTACCAGAAAGTAGCAACGAGCATTGTCAGTTTATCAGGCTGAAGAATGTCCCATATTATTGATATTGTCTTACTTCCTGCAGCTGAAAAAACAGTATTTGCTCAAAAATTGAATTAATCCAATGCATTCACAATTATGATAGTAGGAGGATTTTGATCTAGAAACATACAGAAAATAAAAGGGAAATAATTCTACATTTTCCATAGTGACATATACATAGTCAAGTATATACCATAAACATGTTTATTACACAAATGTGTTATCTATCTACTGCATATGCCTTTGTGGTTTATATTAATGTATAACTGATATTTCACACATTGAATATAAAAGTAGAGAAATAAAATGTATATATTGTATATATATATGTATATATGTATATATATTGTATATATATGTATATATGTATATATATTGTATATATATGTATATATGTATATATATACACATATATATACATACAAAGCAATGGGACAGGATTCAGTATCTCAGCTGTCAGACATTTAAAATTTTTGTAGTAAATGGACAGAGGAATAGGCTTTAAACACTTTAGACAAGAGAATGGTATCAAAAGTGATTTTATTTATTTCCATTCCTATGCCGATAAACGAATGTTTTCTCTTTGTACTGTATTCAGCTCTGCTTCATTTAATAAAGTAATATATTATTACAGTATTCTCCTCTGTGTAAAACAGATTCAAAAAATTTGGTGATCCTCACACAGAGATCAAAGCTTAATGAATTTGTTCTGTTGTGCAAGGGTAAGAAGCATCTGTCTCTGAAGGTAAGAAGTCATTTATTTTCTTTATAACATGCGGGTGCTCTTCCTTACTATGGGAAAATTTCCCCCACAGACCTTTTCAAATTCACTTTACTTACCACCTTCCACATTTCATAATTCCAAGTACATCCCTTTATTCTGTCTTGGTAAATACTCAGAGAAGGTTATTGCAAAAATTTTTGGGTTGGGTAGTTGACTACTGCAACTAGAAGACAGTCAGAGATGTTGGGGTCCAGTCTCTGTGGAGGAAGAGGGAGCTTCTTAGCCAGAACACATACAGGAAAATAAGAGGGGAGTAAACAGCAG